>NW_010333573.1:58070-62856 GCF_000700745.2 Antrostomus carolinensis
TCTCATGAAAATTTAAATGTTACTGATAATTACCAGAATCAATGAACAGGAAAATTAATTGCTAGTTTGGATATTTGACCTCCTTTTCAAAAGGAATGAGTTGTTTCTGTTCGCAGATAAATATTGTTATTTGAGCTCTCTTCTGCCTTAAATAAATTGTCAGATGGCAAAGTTGATGTGAAGCATCTTTTGTCTCTGGTACGTAGTGAGAGAAAAAATGAGCTACAAATTTTGAGTAATTTTCAGACTTTTTGGTACTACTGAGAGAAATTGAGGAATATTTTACTTGACTTCAAGGAGTAAATTCCTTTTCAAGGCTAGAAACTGGATGTCACTTTAGTAGTAAATATTCAGAGTTGTGTGATGAGTTGCCTGCTCCATTTTAAATTAAAGGTGCATTTCCATAGAATCCCAGACTGGTTTGGGTTGGAAGGGACCTTAAAGCTCATCCAGTTCCACCCCCCCTGCCAGCAGCAGGGACACCTTCCACTAGACCAGGTTGCTCAAAGCCTCATCCAACCTGGCCTTCAACCCTTCCAGGGAGGGGGCATCCACAACTTCCTTGGGCAACCTGTTCCAGTGTCTCACCACCCTCACAGTGAAGAACTTCTTCCTAATATCTCATCTAAACCTCCCCTCTTTCAGCTTAAACCCATTTCCCCTTGTTTTGTCATTAACTGCCCTTATGAAAAGTCCCTCCCCAGCTTTCTTGTAGCCCCTTCAGGTACTGGGAGGCCGCTAGAAGGTCTCCCTGGAGCCTTCTCTTCTCCAGGCTGAACAGCCCCAACTCTCTCAGCATTGAACATACATTGAGAAAATCCAGTAAGTGATGCAGGGAGTTCTCTACCATATTCCATGAGGCTGCTTCCAGTGCAAGTCTCCCAGCTGGAAGAAGCATTTGGGTAACTTTTTCCTGGTTGTCAGGGGTCAGTGTGAGAACCCTGGGTTCAAACCTGGTTTGACACAGGTTCTGGATTCCTGAGAGGCAAATAGAGGTGTATCCACAGCAAGCAATCAGATATGTGAAATAAATGTATCTATTGAACAAGGAACCAAGGTTGTGGGCATTGTAACATTTAAGTGAGTGAAGAGAGGTGCAAAAATGGAAGAGGGAAGCTAGAAAGAGAGGAGATAATGTTTAAAGGTGGAAGAAGAGAAGGGAGGTAAGCTAGAAAGAGAGGAGAAAGAAGAGAGTCTCACCACCCTGGGTTCCAGTGATGAGCAACAAAGTCTCTTCTTGTATTCTTTCCTGCCAGCAATGGAATTGTCTTCTTTTCTTCTGCATGGTGTATCCAGGATAGTGGGGGTGTCCCACTGATGGCCAAGGCTGTTGCCTTTTATTTGCTCTAGTTCTTAAGGGCTTTTTCCAGTGAGTGGAGGAGATTAGCATAGACAGTTCTGGAAATAGGCCTGAGGGATCCCTGGTGATTGATAGACCTCATGGAAGTTCTCTTTTGTCATTTGTTAGATGCACAATCATCTCCTTCAGGCCATCACCATCAATGGTCATGAGGGCAGAGATCGGAGTTTGGAGACAGGACAATACTCTGCCCTTCAGAGCAAATCCCATTCTCTCTAGGTCTCCCTTTTCATTCTTCTTATCAGTCTCCTTGGTCATCAGAGTGGGAGGGTAGATCCTGCCTTTGTTTGCTTACATGCCTTTGGAGTTGTTGGAGGTGTATTTTTAACAAAGTTCTTTTACCAGTCTCTTAGAGCAGTGCACTTGAGGTCTTCCATATTGTCTCCAATAGTTCAAAGCCCTTCTTCTTGCTTCTTCATTGAGTGACAGGTCTGACTCATCTTCATCTTTCACTTACTCACCCTTAATCTTGAAACAATCTTCAAGGGAAGGAGATCTAGAAAAACTTCTCACTCCTGCCAACGCCCAAAACAAAGACTTGAGACAATGTATTCAGCACAAAATAATTGACATCAGAAAAGGATTCAAAATTGTATTTGGCAAAAGAAATTTCAACCTGAGAAGAAATGTAAATCCCTTCACTGACAGCACAACCAGGACAGCGTTGCCAAAAACAATCGATCATCTGCATCAAAGGCACCCACCGCCAGTGCTCTTGTTCTGTGTCCTCAGATCAAAGTTTCCTCTATCCATAAATTATCTTCACTAGAAATTGTTGATGAGTTTTCCACCAACTCCCTCGCGCTCTGCAAAATCCTGAAGCTGATGTTCAGGGTGAACCGCAGGGAGGAAGCAGGAGGAGAAGACAGGAGGAATGAGCTCACTGAACAACTTTCTGAAGAGCAAAGTAAGCGGCTTTTGCATTGATTTGGTTCTGTGGGTCTGCCTGAAGCAACCTGGCATTTGTATTCTGTCTGAGGAAACTACTGCCAGTCCTGGTCCTGCTGCAACCTGGCAGGAGACTGTTAGAGTGAGGAACCTCCTTGGTGTAACTCAAACATGTTTGAGGTCCTTGTCTTGAGCTGCAGGACATAAAATGGCAGAAGTGCCTTAATGACTTCTTGGCCATCAACATGGGAAGCAAATCTAAACCTCAAGAGTGTTTGAGCTGCCAGCAGTGTCTAGCTGGATCTAGATTAGAGACAGTATTTAATAAAGATAGGAGTTCTTCATGTTTAGCTTTTAGAGAAACATCTTGGGTTGGAAGTTTCTCTTATTTTCTAGCAATGTAGTATATTTCCAGTTGAGGTTTTCAGCTAGGACAAGCTCTTCACTAAAATATAGCGTATTTTATATACTACTTCAGGATGTTGAGCATTTCCCATGACTTGAGGCATAGCAGCAAAGTCAATAATCTCCACCTTGGTCTACGTGATGCGCTCTTGTGCTCTCCATTGTCACACAAAGGCTGGTTTTCCAGTGGGATAAGCAAAGGATTTATTTATTTATTACTCTTATATATGCACATACAGCTGTGTGGTGTTTGGCATCAGTTCTTAAAGTCCATTTTCACTGCTGGGTGGCTGTCACAGAATCACAGCATGGTGGGGTTGGAAGGGACCTCTGGAGATCGTCCAGTCCAACCTCAGTGTGGTACATGTGTTTAGCCATGTTTCTCTTCATATTTCTGTTATCTACAGCTTTAAAAATGAGCTATTTTTAGTCAGATTCTTTCCCAAGGATATGTTGAAGTGTGATTTGTACTACTCCATCTGCTACCTGAGGAGGAGGAGGAAGAGAAATGCACTTTAATAATGAGGACTTTAGGAAGACAAGCATATGTAGCTCAGAATTTGGTGGTGGGGGAGGGGTTGGGTTTTTTTTATTGTTGTTGGTTTGTTTGGGGTTTTGGGGGGTGTTTTTTAGTAGTTTCAGGCTATCAAAGTAGGACTGAAACCATTATGGTTCTTGATAAAAGTGCCTGAGGAACATCTCTCTAATTGAACCTGAACAAGATCATGTTAATATAAACCAGGGTATACTGAAATAGCTTGCTCTGGTAGGTTCTCCATCATTGAAGTAGAGTTTTACAGGAGTTCTTCCCTCTTAAATCAACTATTTAAGATTAAAAAAACCCCATACAAGTTCTTAGCTGGCTTTTTAGTGTTTAAATTTGTACAAATGGAACAATGAGGGGCTTCCAACACCATCGCAGAACTATCACACTGGGCTGTTTTTATTGGGTTTTGAATTAAAGTATACAACTATACTGAGTTTTGGGTGGGTTTTTGAGTTTGGGGGTTTTTTTGTTACAGGACAGACCCCCTGGATATTTTTATTTGCTATTCATAGCTCTGGTTTTCCCTTGTCTTCCACATTTCAGAAGAAGTCCCCTTTGGATGGCAGGTCACACATAGCAAAGTTGCATCTCCACCCCACTGTGCTGTCTCCTCTCTCTTCTGGAGTGGGGTCCTGATCTTCTAATCACAGAAATGATGTTTTCCACCTAAAAGTTTCTAGGTTTTTTACTTCCTTTTTCTGGATTTCATGCAGAAAAAACCTGAGTTTCTTTAAAACTTTTGAAACAAACTTGGAATTAAAAATAAATAATGCTGATGATTTTAATTTCGATTGCTAAGAATTCAAAATTAAAGAAATTAATTTTAGGATTAGATGATACCAGCGAAGGAGACCTGTGTGTTTGTTTAGCTCTATAGCACAGAGGGGTCTGTTAAACATTTAAGGGACAATTTTGCTGTCATTAAGGTCACTGATTGATGTCCTTTGTCATCAGTGGGAGCAGGATCAGGCCTTTGGGAGGGTAAACTATGACTTTTTTAATGCACTATCCCTTCCAAATGTAGGGAATACCACAGTGGTGTTGCCACAGTATTTTGTGATGCTTTTTTGTATATTTAACCTGTTGAAATTTGTATTTTTAAGGATTCAGTCATTTTCTGTATTCTGACCCATAGGCACTAAAAGAATTAAACTCCCAAGATTTTATTCTAATTCCTAGAGGATTTAAATGACTGAAGAGTTTTGCCACAAATAACTCAAATCCTAGAATCTACTTGGTTAAATACAGATTTTGTGTTTTCCTGATATATGTGAAATAGGCATTGTCATTGCTTGGATATATTTAGTATTTTTACAAACTCCCTAGATTTATGGAAAAATTTCTAATTACCAACCCTGGGGCTTGGTCATTTCCTCCTTTGTGCCTGTGTGATGGAGGGTTCCTTCCCAATGGACTCAGAGTTGTAGGTGGGTAAGTAGGTAGGTACTTCTTAATATAAATTTGTATATATATAATATATATAAAAGAAGAGGGTTCCTTCCCAAAGAACTCAGAGTTGTAGGCGGGTAAGCAGGTAGGTACTTTTTAATACAAATTTTTATTTTAATAAAATATTTTATATATTT
>NW_010333574.1:0-363 GCF_000700745.2 Antrostomus carolinensis
CTGTCGTTATGCAGGAGACACTCATCGCAGTCAGCATTGCCCAGAACATGTCTGCACTGTAGCAGTTAGTGTGAGCAGGGACACACCAGTCCCTTTGTCACAGGGTGAGGGCAGCCATGGGGAGATGACACAGAGCTGGAGATGTGCTGGAAGAGCAGGACCCGAGGTGCCTGTGGAGCTGCAGCTTGTTGGGGGTACAGAGGGTGTTTGGAGAGGTGATGCACATCTTTGCTGGCCTCCACATCCTCCTCCCACAGCATCCTCCTGGCCCTTGGCTGGGAAGAGTGATGGTTATGCTACAGCTGGCACTGGCACATAGCCTGGGCAGACTGCCTGGGTGGTCACACTTGGCTGGCACTGGGC
>NW_010333575.1:0-29814 GCF_000700745.2 Antrostomus carolinensis
GAGACAAATCCATCGTGCAGTTCCTCACAGTTCTCCGGAATCATAGCTTTAAATAGTTGCTATTACCTTGTAGTGATTAAAGGGTAGAAAGTGCTGTACAGTTACAATTGCACGAATTGGAATCATGGATCATTTCTTTAACTTTCATTCTAAATATTCACTAGTCCTGAAATCATAACCCTGCATTATTGGATAGTCCTGAAATCACAACCTTATTTATTACAAGAATTTTTTAACACAGCTTTTTTACTGGTAAGTACTGATTTCTTTTAGCTGAAATTTAGCAGAAGACTGCAAATAGAGAAAACCTTTCAAATAATTTTCATCTGGACTATTACTTGGGTGAAACATGAAATTTTAATATTTGAAATAGCAAGTTGGTAGGGCTAGTTTGCAGAATTTGAAGAAGGGATTTCATCCTGAACTCTCATTTTACATTGTAATTGGCCATTGCACTCATTGTATCCCTTTTCCCTGCCCCTGCCTTTCAAGAATCACATTCATATTGCCTTTTTTTTCAAATACAAAATAAATTCAAATTTTGAAACCTTTTAAATTAGATTCTGGTTTCCCATATTCCTCTTCTCAGGATTCATAAAGAGCAGGTAAATCTGCATCAGGATTATTAATTGTGTGTCGTATTTTTTAATAATTTTTTAATTTGATTTTTCTAATACTAGAAGTATTTTTTCTTAAAGCAACATCTTCATAAAAATAAGATTAATATCCTGACATTTAATGCTATATTTGCAATTACGTTATTAAAAATAGAGGCAACATTAATTTAACCTCATTTTTGAAGACAGAATAAATATGATCTCTGAATTTCCATGCAGCAAATTGCATTCACCAATAGATTCACATTGCCTGCAGCATGAAGGGACATTTTTAAATCTCTGGTTTATTAGTGAATGAAGTTATTTTCATGTTTACACTTTATCTTTATCTAATTTTGGTGTCATATGTGTTAGGACTGCTAGTTTTTGCTAAATGTCTTGTGCGTAAATTGCCAAAATATAAGTTTCTTTATCTTCAGCTGTAGTCACCTTTGGAGTTAAAAGTATCTATAATCTCAAAGTTGCCCCACAGTTTTCAAATACATCAACATTCTACAATACACATCTTTCTTACATCTGGCATAGAGGCCAGATATTTCCCACCAATAGTAGAGTAGAGCTTATATGTGATTGTCTTCAGAGCTTGGAGTGAAAGTTCTTGGCTTATCCAATCTTTAAATCTTCATTTTATCTGCTGCTACTACTACTATCACCAGCATGACCACCACCATTTATACTTTTAGTCAGTTATCGAGAGGGAAAAAGTATTTTGTACCAAATGAAAAGACTTCGAGTGATACTTTCTCTAATGATTTTACAAGAAAATGAATGGTAATATTACAGGACCCACAGATGTATAGATGTGTTTTATCTGGGAGCTGTTTGCATAGTAGTATGATGTACAGAGCAAGAAAATACATTGAATAAATATGTTTTACTGAACTTTAGTCATGTTATAAGAAGACTTTTCTGCTTAAATAAGAGAGTAAGAACTCATTAATATTTGTTAAATTAGACTTTATTAAACAACTTAGAATAATCAAATAATTTGGTTAGAAAGTGACCTCAGGAGTTTGATTGTACCTGCCCTTAAAAATAAGACCAACTTTGAAATTAGAGGAGATTAGATTTGACTTGCTATGTAACTTTTTGTCAAATACAAATTTCTGTAATATGAGATGCTTCATAAGTTAGACTATAATAGAAATATGTAGTTTTATAATAATAGGTCTATATAGTCCTTCTTGCTTATGAAGGACATCTTATTACATTCATAAGCATAACGTGGACAAAAAGTGTATTGCATGTAGTCATAGGTGCGTTTTGAGTAGTGTTATTTCCAAGTAAAAATGACTTGTTTTCTCCTTTCAGAAAGGATACACATTTATGGCTGAAGCACGTACTGGTGACCTACCCGTGGCAGCTGGAAGATGGAGGCTCCGGCTCATTGGTTCTCATAGTCCACTCCCATTTCTTTCTCGTGAGGCTGTAAATAATGTCTATTCTACTAAAGAAATTAAAGAGTATTACGTGCCCAATGACAAGCATGTAATGTTCAGGTAAATATTGAATGAAGAATTATTGAATTCTGCTCTTTATATGGAGCACCCCTGACAGAAAAGTAAGCTATTTCCTATTTCTTAGAAGAGGAAGGTATTAAAGCAAATATCTGAATTTTATGGGCTGTCAATGTGCAATACCAAACTTAACATTTCATTTTTGGAAGTTTTATTTTCTGAAATATTGACACTGCTTAATGAAGAACAGGTATGAAGTGCACAGACTATCACTTTAATATCATAATAACAGTATTTTGCATTTCTCTAGGCTCAATCTTGAAATTCCATAGTACTTTTGGGGATTAAATAAGTATTAAAATTGAGATTTTGCAGGTAGGGAGGAGACATAATTTTTAATACATTTTTTTACAGCTATTCAGATAAAGCTTTAAATAAAATCCAGAAATACACGTTATTTTATAATATATCACACCAGTATCCATCTTGTAGTGTTGTCAGAAAAAATTATATACATTTTATTTTAGCATGATGATTCTTTTAGGGGAACATATTTAATAAAAATGTGATTATTTACTTTTTAGTAATTCTTTTTTACTTGATTAAAGTTTGTTAAAATCCATTTATTCTAGTTGAATTTGAGTTCAGAACTGACCCTGTGCTTAACTTTTTGCACAAAGGACAACACACTGCACTACAACAGGCCCCATGCCTAGAGCGGATTACATGTATATATTTTGAAGGTTAATTCTAGAACATCTTGCCTTGATTCCTGACAAATTGTATCAATATTTCAAATCAATGGGTTATCCTCAGGGTAGAGGTCTATTCAACAAGAGGAATCAGGTTCAATATAAATGAAGAAAGCATGTAATGGAAATATAACATAATGCACTCAAATTCTGTAAACTCTCTCTTGGTGAGTTTGATTTTATTCCTTTTTCCCTTCTGATGTTGCCATTCTTTAAAAAAAAAAAAATATTGCAATAAGAACATTATTTAAATTTCACCCTAAGACTCTAATTTAAGACTCTAATTCTACAATATTTTAATTCCACAGTCTTTTTAAGTTCATTAGAGTAGCAGCTGCTATCAAATGAGATAACTCTTTTGCTTTCTCTCTCTCTTTTTTTTTTTTTTATTTTGCTTGGTTACTTTTTAATTGAAACTGTTCCCTCATCTGATTAACCATATTTTTCAACAAATACTAGTACAGCAAGAGGGAAAATGGAAATCTGGACATTTTATAAGGCAGTGAAAAAAATAAATGGCAAGACCACCCCTTTTTTTGCAGCAGCAGCACTTACTTTGATCATAGATTTACTGCACTAAACTTCACTACAGTAAGCTCAGTTTTAAGTGTTCACTTCCAGGTTAGCACAACATTTAGGTACTTTCCTAAAAAAGAATGATCTGGCATAGTTGGTTATATTGGTATAATTTTTTTCTTCCTCTTTAGGTATTCTGTAAAAGTCACAGCATCACATATCGCTACAGTGCAGGTACAAACCTCTAAATCAGATGTGTTCATTAAACTACAAGTCCTGGATAATGAGGAAGAAATTGTGAGTGTAACTGGAAAGGGCCATGCAGTCATCCCTGCTTTTAATTTCTTGAGTAATGAAATGCTTTCGAGTTCCCACTGTAAGTATTGTATTCTGTGTTTGATAATTTTATGCATTGAGGGGTATATATTCTTACAGTAACTTTAGGTAATCACAGAAAATATTATTTTTTTCTACTTTTTCCGTGAATCCATAAATATTTTGTGATTGAGTGAAATCAGCTACATTTTTGAGCTATGGACAGGAAGGAGTCCTTGGTCCTCAGCAATGAGGAGAAGTACCAAAAGGATTGATTGAAATATAAAGTGTCCAGCCTTATTTTCTTCCTCTGCTTTTTGGTCTTGTTTTGTAACTGTGTAAAGATTTTTGTGGGTAACTGAAGTAGCTTCTCGGTTCTGAAAATTTTATGCATATGCTTGTCTTGTCCTTGAGCATTGAAATATGTTTTATTTTCAAGATCTTACCTTTATTTGTTTGATCTTAAAGTTCAAAATATTTTGGCTGTTAGGAAATTAATGCGTAGACCATGGGACACGGTAGATAATTCAGAGATTACACTGAGCCTTATGGTTTAAATGCGCTATTTTGAGCATCAGTCCTTTTAGCAGAAGCACACATTTTACTGGTTTCTCATCCATCATATGAGCCCCACACTACAAGGCAAAAGACTTCTGAATAAATTATATAGTATTTATTGTTAAGAAAAACTCTCAATTTTTTACTCTGTCTCTGCTACAGCTTCATAATAGTATTCATGGAATAGAAGACATTGAAGGAAGAGCTACTTGCTCCAGAGTTGCAAAGCTCATAAATGCCCATTTTGCTATTGTCAACTCTTTGATAGCGACTGAAATACTGAGAAAAATTATCCCTTACAGGAATAAGTGAATTTAAACAAAATTTCTTTTGAGACAAATTTACTACATTTACAGTTAACACCTCATTCATTTTTGGCTGAACAGGTGAATCTGGGGGGTTTAGTCAAAATTCTTTGTCTTTTTTTTTTTCCATTCATAAAAAACTTTATTACCATTTGTTACACTGTAGTCCTGTCAGCTCATCTCTTGTTTAAGATAAGAACCAGTGCGTGTTTAAAGGTTGCCTTTCATAAATATGCTAAAATTCATATATTTTCTCAAAGTACTTTGAAACTTGTGATTGTATTTAACAAAAATCTAGCTGGCATCAGTTAAAACTGATTCTCTGTTTTCCAGCAAACTACCACTCTGAATCTACTGTACACCCAAGCCTGGCAATGTATAAATACTGGGAGAAGGTACAGGGAGGTGAAAAAAATTAAGCCAAAGTCTTCAGTGGCACCTAGTGACAAGACAAGAGGCAGTGGGCACAAATGGAAATATAGAAAATACAATTTAAGCATTAGAAAAGGTGATATGGAGGAGCGGGCTTGTTTGGTTTTGGTTTTTGGTTTGTTTCATTTTTACTCTCAGAGCGTCAAACATTGGAACAGGTTGCCCAGAGAGCATTTGGGCATTTTCACCTTTGGAGATAATCAAATCCCAACTGGACATGGCTGTGAGCAACCTGCCCTAGCTGATCCTGCTTTTAGCAATGGGGTTGAAGTAAAGGATCTTCAGAGGTGTCTTCCAGCCTCTGCCAGGACCACTCAGCTTCCTGTGATCCTTTGATATCAGTTAGTAGTTAAGGCTTATGTTTTGGTTTGTTTTTTTTTCTTAATGATACACAAATAATCCAGTTTCCTTGGATGTGCTGTCCAACTAAACAGGTAGCCATTTACAACTGTACTTAACAGAGGGAGCCTTCAGCTTGCGCTTGTGGCAATGCTCTGCCACCATCCCCCTCTGATGTAGTGAGAAAACTTCCTACACAATCTGGAGGAGAATTAGGTTACCTGGACATTCTCTTTTGTGCTTCAGTTCCAGGCTTTCAGAAGTTAGAGTTCTGCCAAACTCCATACTCAAGAGCTACAGTCAGACATCTGCTGTTTCTTTTTGGCATTTTTATTTAAAGCTGTTTATAAGCAAACAAGTCAGCTTCTGTACTTTCTATGGTCACCAATATACATCAATGCTGTAGGATATTAAAGTCTTCAGTCCCATTATGAAGACTTTAAAACAATAAATCACCTGTAAATCAATCAGTTTCTATCTGAGCATATTCAGAACCTGAGGCAAAGACAAATTGTTCAAGTACTAGATTATTGCTTCGCTAAAGCCCAAAATAGCATCATATTTCATGTGCTCACCTCCACTATTTTCAACTCTGAAGTTTTCTAACATGATCATTTAGAAAATGTTTTATTTAGATTTCCAATGCTGTGTGGGAAAAATAACTAATTTAATCATGTTTATGAAACATTTTGATTTCTGTCTCAACTACACCTTGTTATTGCCAGAAATGTAAAATTAAATACTACTGAGAGCATGCTCTTAAAGTGTAATTCATCAGTTGACGATGTTGTGGTTTCAAAGGAAGTCAAGGAGCTGTCATGATTCTGTGACTGAGTTGCCAAGATAATCAGTAGCTATTTTTGGTTACTGTTTTTTGGAATGTGGGAATGGGTTAGTAAATTTAACAGTAGACTGGTGGAAATAGAAACAGGAAAGCTATAAAATAGCTCCAATTAGGGTAAGCATCACAAATGCTTGAAATAAATTGCCAAATTACCCTCAGTAAAGTGAAGAAGAAACATTCTTTCAGGAAACTGGCTTGTTGGCAAAGATCATAGTCTGGAGGCTGAAATAAGTTAAAAGGCATAATCAAGTGAAAGAGAAGAGAAATGGGTTCTAACAGGTCCTGGAAGGGAGGGGATGGGGCACAATGACTAAGAGGGAAATTTTGTCTTTGCCAGACTGCAATTTATGGCGTTGTACAAGTATGTATCTTTGCTATTGGCAAAAGTGTTAGGAAATCATGGCCTGTGCAATAACAATACAGGAACCTCCATAAATACTGATGCCAAGTTCGAGTGGGGATTTGTACAATCAACATTAAATACAAGACTCATACTGTCAGTGTATAGTTTTCCTCTAAAAAAGTATGTTTTCACAGAATAGGAATAATCAGAAACCGCTGCTATATCATTAGCACCAGACTTGTTAATTAAGCAAGACATAGTCCTCGCATTTGAGACGTATTCAGTATTTCACATGTCCTGTCTCTCATAGAATTGATTGCTGTGTTGAAAGAAGCATTCTTAAGTGAAATTATTGTGCAAGCATCACCAATAAAACATTACCCCTTTCTCCCCACCCACAATCTGTTAATTCAGCTCCAGTCACAGCTATTTTGTAAATGTATTTTATAGCTCAAAACCTGCATTCAATCAATTGATTTTGAATATATTTACCTCTTCTGAGGCGTAGCAAGTGACTTGGGCCTTGAACACCTGCTTGCCAATAAAGGAGATACATATTGACAGGTTGCAAGCACAACCTGTTTTGTTAATACAAGCAGAGCTGTCCTTCAGCTCAGATGGCCAAGTGAATGCTTATAATTATTTTCCATAGTAGCAGTCTGATACAATCCAGTCTCAAAGTATCATAACCTCATTCCGGTATTTGTCTGAATCTGGAACCAAGGTAGGTAGGTAGGTTCCTTGTAGGCAGAGATTTGCTTAGGAAAACACAAAATGAATATTTATATATTTGTGAGAAAATAAATTTGGTGTCACAGCACCACCTGGTGACCATTGCTAGAACTATTGTTTTGGTCGTGCATGGATTTTTGGTAACTTTTCTGAGTCATATTTGCAGCAAGGGTAGAATGAGTCTTATGGAGGACTCCACCATTCTGAGCTGAGTTATTTTCATGGCAGGATCATCTTCTAGGAAAACTATTATAGAATTCTTCAATACTTATGCTCTTCAGATTTAGGAGAGAGAGAAGAGGAGGATAGTGAGGCATTCATGAAAACTAATTATAGCCTAAAGAATACAACATTCCTTGAAACCCACCTACCTTGATAGGTAGAGATAGGCTCCTTCAAAGGGCAGTGCACAGCTTCTAAAGCCCAGAAATCAGACCTCCTGGAGGGGAGCTCACCTCTCTGTTGACTACAAGAAGGAGTACATTTAGTTGGCCTCACTGCTTCAAAGTTACCTTTTTGTAAATTATTTGCACTGCCCCTTGATAACAGTTCTCAGGCAGGCACTGAAGATCCCTTCTAACTAGAAACTTGCATGCAGGTATTGCCAATGGTACCCTAAAGGCAAGTTACCTAAATGGAAAATATCTGCATGTAGAATTATTCTTCCTTTTGGAATCCAAATTGTTTCTTTGGAGCAGTTTTTCACACAGATGTAAAAGAATGTGCAAGACTCTGGTCTCTGGATAATGTTTCTTCTTCTTCATCCAAATGCACTTCTGTTGAGTGAAAGCCTCATGATTTTGGTTCCCCCTGATGAAAGACTTGATAATATAACCACTATGAGTTCTGTCTTCTCTCACCTTCACAGAATGGGAAGCTAACTGATACCTGGAAAGCTCAGCAGGCTCTATTTGAGTAAGAAACTATTCCACAGGCTTGCTTAGGCATCTCTTTTACAAAACAACACCCACAGAGTTGCATCACGCTAAAAATGGGTTAGAAGAAACCACGTATTGTCTTCCTTCAAGTCTCTCTCACAGGTCTTCTTACCACAGGGAAAGCAACAGGGATAGCTCAGGTGCTATGATTATGAATGTCATGCAGAAGAGAAACTCATGGATTGTGATCAGGGCTTTGAGACATCTTGAAGAAAGCATCTCTGCGAGGTCTTACTTTAATTTCCTGATTTCTACTGATTTTCTTAGGAAAACAAAAACCTGCCTTACACAGAGGATAGATGTGATAGCAAGTGTTCCGTCCATTCGACTTCCATAAGAAACAATATTTCCTGGCTTTCCTCTCAAAGGAAGTTTCTAGTGGCACAATTAACCTTTTATTTGGCATTTATGCATAGAATCATTTTGGTTGCAAAAGACCTTTAAGATCATAGAGTCCAACCATAAACCTAACCAAGTGCACCACTGAACCATGTCCCTAAGCACCACATCTACACATCTTTTAAATATCTCCAGGGATGGTGACTCCACCACTTCCCTGTGCAGCCTGTTCCAATGCTTGACAACCCTTTCGGTGCAACTTGAGGCCATTTCCTCTTGTCCTATCACTTGTTACTTGGGAGAAGAGACCGAGACCCACCTCACTACACCCTCCTTTCAGGTAGTTGTAGAGAGCAATAAGGTCTCCCCTCAGCCTCCTTTTCTCCAGGCTAAACAACCCCAGTTCCCTCAGCCGCTTCTCATCAGACTTGTGCTCCAGACCCTTCACCAGCTTCATTGCCCTTCTCTGGACGCACTCCAGCACCTCAATGTCCTTATTGTGGTGAGGGGCCCAAAACTGAACACAGAAGTCAATGTGTGGCCTCACCAGTGACAAGTACAGGGGGACGATCACTTTCCTACTCCTTCTGGCCACACTTTTTTTGACACAGGCCAGGATGCTGTTGGCCTTCTTGGCCACCTGGGCACACTTCTGGCTCATATCCAGCCAGCTGTCAACCAACACCCCCAGGTCCTTTTCTGCTGGGCAGCTCTCTAGCCACTCCTCCCCAAGCCTGTAGTGTTGCATGGGGTTGTTGTGACCCAAGTAAATGACCAGGCATTTGGCCTTGTTGAACCTCATAAAATTGACCTTGGCCCATTGATCTAGCCTGTCCAGATTCCTCTGTAGAGCCTTCCTACCCTCTAGCAGATCAGCAGTCCTGCCCAGCTTGTTGTAATCTGCAAACTTACTCAATCCCCTCATCCAGATCATCGATAAAGATATTAAACAGTACTGAGCTCTGGGGAACACCACTTGACCACTTGTGACCAGCCAACTGGATTTAACTCCATTCACTACAACTCTTTGGGCCCAGCCATCCAGCCACTTTTCTACCCAGCGAAGAGAATGCCAATCCAAGCCATGAGCAGCCAATTTCTGCAGGAAGGAGAATGCTATGGGAAATACTGTCAAAGGCTTTACTAAAGTCCAGGTAAACAACATCCACAGCCTTTCCCTCATCCAATAAATGGGTCACCAGCTCCATAACCTTCTCTGGCACCAAGGTCAGACTGACAGGCCTGTAGTTTCCTCGATTCTCCCTCCAGCCATTCTTGTAGATGAGTGTCACATTTGCTGACTGCCAGTCAACTAGGACCTCACCATTTATCCAGGACTGCTGATAAATGATGGAAAGTGGCTTGGTGAGCACTTCTGCCAGCTCTCTCACTACCATTGGGTGAATCTCATCTGGCCCCATAGACTTGTGTGTGTCTAAGTGGTGTAGCAGGTTGCTAACCATTTCCCCTTGGATTATGGGGGCTTCATTCTCCTCCCTGTCTTCCAGCTCAGGGGGCTGGGTACCTGGAGAACAACTGGTCTCACTAGTAAAGGCATGGCAAAAAAGGCATCAAGTGCCTCGGCCTTTTCTTCATCCTTTGTTGCTGTGTTTCCCCTCACATCCAATAAAGGATGGAGATTCTCCTTAGTTCTCCTTTTGTTGCTAATACACCGACACGCCACCTGTAAAACTTGCTGATTCTGGTCTAATAGTCCTGTCAACTCCTGTGAACTTGCCTGGATGTTTTGTCAACACACACAAAACTGTACATTTTTTATTTCGAAGTGTTGCAATGATACAATATCATCTTTTGCTCCTACAGTAAACCTTGGGAAGAATAAAGCCTTCTGTCCTCAGTGAAGTAAAAAAGATATCTCTTTCCCAGCTGATGGTCCAGCTATTTTTAGTGTAACACAGGTGAAGCTGCTTCCTCAGCGGTATTATGTTTGCCGTTATTCAATTTTCTATGAGATATTTTTATAAAATTATCTTTCCTTTCTCTGTAGACATTCACGCAAGGTAATATCATAGATATCAGTGGCATTAAAAATGAACACAAGTTTATGTTTTCTGGATTAATACTTCTGTTACAGCCCTTCTTTAGCGCATTCTTGGTTTCACAGTTTTTCCACATTAATTCTTTCCTTAGGAGATGATGATATAACTTTATAAATGATAGACCACAAATAGTTTTATAGCTCTTTTCAAGACTGGCTTTTTTTAAAGTTTAGTCATCTGTGATCTTTGTGTCAGGTTGACATAAAAGACTTCTGTAAAGGTAGGAGTTGCTAGAACTGTGACCAGTTCACCGCTCCCCTCCTTCCACAGGTGCACACAATTTATTAAATTAGGTTAGCTACACAGAGATCCCATCATACAGAGTACAAGACTATCTGTATTATGTAATATACAGCATGGTGCTGTGGTGGTTAGTGCAGGAAAGGTGTGAAGTTTGGGAGGAAAAAAATATATGCTTTATTAACAGCAACAGTAGTTCTATATAGAGTCTTTCAAATTTCTTATTATTTACTTTGAAGGGATTTGTGATTTGCATGCAGAATGAAATCAGGATAGTATTTGGAAAAAGCATAATTTTAATTGGAACCTTGTGAGCATAATACAGCATGAGAAAATTGACTATGGTAAATCTTTCTTATAGTTTCTGGAGGCATCTGTTTACCTCATACCAATTCTCATAGAATTTCTGTGAATTAACACTGACATTTTTTATCATCTTGCAGCAAGCAAAACTCAGATTATTCAAAGTAATACAAAGAAGGACTCAGAAACTGGAGGATCCAAAAAAAAGGGTTATATTTCATCTTCAAAGGACTCCAAAACTTCTTTCAAGCCAGGACATGTACAGGAAGGTCTACCTATATTAGAAGATGAATCTTTCCTCTTGGAAAACTTTCAAAATAATGATGTAAGTCTACAACAAGTAAGAGATTCCAAATCATTTGGATTTGGGAAAAAAAAAAACCAAACAAAAGTCAAACAATGAAGGAGTATTGATAATTCTGTTGGTACATGTGGAGATCTAATATCCTGAAGCAAGAACAAGGAATCCAAAGTTAAGATTGTTGGTAGCGTCTGAATGAGGCTATAGAGAAAGGATAATATACATATATGAATAACCAAATAACAAGGGGTAATTTTTTGCACATCAAGATGATGTTTTCAATCTTTAAATAATCTTCATTTCCAACGTCAATTCATGTACAAATTACTTTCAGCTAAAAGCCAAGAATTACCAGTGATGAACTTAAACTTCTGATACTTCAGTGTGAGTTTTCCTTGAAATACAATGTAAGAGAGGGCCATCTTTAATAGTTTTAATAGAGAAACACCTATTGCCAATCAGCTGAAAGCTTTAGTAACACACACAAGAGCTGTTACTTGAGCCGTGTTTCTCAGAGAGGAATGTCAAAAACATGGATTTTTCTTGTTTTCACCTTATTCAGTATTATTTGTCTATCATAGAAAAATGACATTTATTTTCTAAAACAGTTCTTGTTTATCTCCAAGTGTTTCTCTATTTTTTCCTGCTAATTGAGTTCAATTGCATCAAAATATTAAAAGGAGGGGGGAGGGAGATTATTCAGAAAGAAATTCCAGTCCTTTGACTCAGAATTGGCTTTAGAATTTGGAAAACAATTTTTAAAGACAATAATTTCCTGTCACTGTTAGACAATGTTTAAAATAGCCCTTGGACCCTTTCACCTCTGCCTCAAATTAAGATGTTATTGAGTGCTAGTATTAGGGCTCAAAGCCCTGTAGTAGGTCTTAAAATCAAAGATAAAAGTCTTTGCTTTAGCACATGGCATATATAGGAAAGTTACATGGAAATCTGAAAGGAATGTAGCTCATTACTGTATAGCCCAGTTTAGTTTCACTTGATAAACACATGAGTAATTGTTTAATTTCACAGGAATTAAAATAAAATCTGTGGAATTAACACTATTTTTTTAAGCTTCTTGTGAATACTGTAATGTGTAAGCTTGTAAATTATGTGTTTTATTTGCTGAGTTCAGTAGCTGGCAGTTTACTCATCTACAGGACTTTTGAATGCTTACTGTAATTGTTGTGTCTTCAGCATACTGATTTATTGCATTTTCTTTCACAGTCTCACAAGTATATCATACAAGCATTGGTGCTATATAATAGTTGGCCACTTACTGAAAGTCAGTCTCTCTTTGTTCAGGCACTGAAGGAAACGGAGAAGAATGAAACCAAAGGTTGGTTCAATCTAAGTGTGTATTTAGTCAAATGCATCATGTTACTGATTTTTTAAAAAATATTAAATTGCTACAAGCCAAGATCATGTGATATTCTTTCCTTTATTCACTGCTTGAGTGAAATAATTAAGCAAAAAAGTTCTTTGTTCTGTGTTTTGTAGAAATGAAGTTTGATCGCATGATTCTGTACCTTCAGTTCACAAATTATAAAGGAAACAGAAAATACTCTGCAAAACTCACCTGAGCTTTAGGTAGGGATGTGGAACAGTTGTAGAAGTATGACTGCTTCTACAGTTAGAGAGGCTGACAAAGTGTAACATAAAGGCACAGTGCCCTGACAAAGTACATACAAACACAGAAGTTCCTACTGAAACTAGAGAAACATGCCTGCTCATAATTTAAGAAAATGCACTGCCAGGAGGGGAAAAAAAAGGCCTGTTTTGGGATATGCATTATTTTTGTCCTGCTGGGAGAAGAATTTAGGCAGGAGGCAAGACTAACAAAGTTCCCAAGGACAGACTGTGCATTCAAGCCAGAAGAAATTACTTTTATTTTTTTTTTCTAGATTCTCTTAGCATGTCTTGTTAAGGGACAGAAAAAAACCCAAACACATACTAAAAGTAGTTAGAATACTAGTCAGTGTCTTAGAAATTAGATACATGTCTCATACTTGCCTCTCCTTTTGCTGCTGGGGCCCACAGTGAATGATTTAGATCTTAAATATGTTACAGGAAAATTTATCATGCTGGATCCAACAGCCTGAGAGAGACGAGGTTGCTGCCACTCCATGTCCCAACCAGTAACAAGGCTGAACATGTAGTCCCAGCAGGCAGGCTGACACAGAACACATATATAAACTACGTATATATGCATATACATTGCCAGCCACAGAAATCACAGACAGACACTCAGAGCACTCACTCAAACACAGACAGCACCAGTGGCCTCATCCTGCTCCCCTCTGTGGCTGGACATAATTGAAGTCCACTAGTGATACTGTATATACATATATATGTGCATATGTGTGTGTGTGTATACATACACACACACCCCCACACACACACGTATATATATATATATATATATAAGGTGGATCCTTCCAGCAGTTGGGCTTAGACAACTAGTCTGCCCAGTAGCTGGCCCATATGAGCTGCTGAGACTGCAGCCCTACTCTGGCTGCGGGTGCAGACCATCACATGTGTGCACGCACACACACACACACACACACGTGTACATATATGCACACATGCAGGTGACCAGGACTTCCCAGGTCCCAATAGCTGACTCCCCTGTGCCCTCACCTCTAGATACCTGCAGACCCTAAAGTTCCACCCCAGTTCCACCATTCAGTAAATTTCCTGCATTGTTAATATTAAAATTCTATAATTCAGTTTTTAAAATATGAGAAATTATTTGCATTATCCTTCCTTATATATATACACTTGCTAATACCCTTACATTTTCTTAGGAATATATGATCTTTATTTATTAGTGCTATTTCTCATTTCTTACTCTAGTTACATACTTCTTTTTAATGTCTAGTCATTGGATATTTTTGCATTTTTATTACCCTGGACTGAAGCTACATTCATCAGCAGTAATTGCTGACATATGTTATTTTTTTTCTTGTATTTAAGTGCAAAATTTGAGATTTTTACAATCTTTTTTCAGCTAGTATTACGGGATTTTACAAAGATAAACCTTGGTTTACTATAGCACCTATTCAGTTTTAGTAGTATTTGAGAAGCTGTGTCATATAGCCTTACAGTCCTGTACAAAGGCAGCATTTTTAGTGGTTACTTCACCTGCTTTTAGCTTGTTCTATTCTTCACAAAATCATCTTTTCTTCCTAGATGACTCCATTTATTCTCCTAATTTTTCCTTTAATCATAGACTCCTTACAACAGATATCCTATTACATTGTCTTATTCTTTTGAGTTGGCTACATAGGTTACACTACTGGTGTGTGTATCTTTTCACACAGCTATCCCATGGTCTGTAAAACTGCAGCTCAAAGGACGTCATTTAACCTCTAAGTTCCTTCACTAGTTCTCAGCTGTTACTATTGAAGCTTGTCAGTGTCATGAGTATTCTCATGTTTAGTGCAAAGTAGCAATATTTCAGTTCGTAGCCTTCCTTCTCCATGTTAACCAATGCTGTGGCTCAAGCCACAGTCAGTGATAACGAACATTTCTCTCTTAGGATTCTTTTTAAACATTGTGATTTCTGTGTCCTGTCATTGCTGCCTTGAAAGTAACCCAAATCCATTTCACAGTTCATATGAACTCGATGTTTCTGTTTATGCAAGGATATCAACAGATTGCCCAAGCCACCAACAGAGTTTAAAACCAACATATCTCATGAAATTTAAACACCAACACTTACTGCATTTACTACTTAGCATTTATTTTATGTACCCCTATTAACAGCAATATCTTTCTGGAGTGCTTACTATAGGTAAGTTTTTTGGAAAAAAATAACATTTAATCTTTGAATCTTCTTCTGATTGTAAACTAAGCTTAAAGCAAATTGAAAACTGTGCTTTACCATTTAATGTTGCCAGCACCAGTTTTCAAACACACAGTTCATATAATAGCAATGTTGGTGGCATCCTTTCACTATGGGATTTTTAAGAAAGTTGCAGTGAATCAGGTGGAAAATTCCTGCAACAAATTTTCACCATTTCAAGTATCACTTTTTCATGTAAGACAACAGTGCCATCTGGAGTTTGTTTGGTATTAATGCTAATTTATCATGGCAAAAGCATATTTCAGCTTGTACTAGCAGTTACTGAATTCTTTTAAACTAGTCTCCCATTAAATGAAGACCCATATTATTATACTATCAATATTCACCATTATTCTAAATAACATCTTTGAAGAAAGTGAGTTCTCCAGCATACAGATGCTATGATAATTTTGTATTTTGTATTTGTTGATGTATATTATTCTTTTCTCTCTTCAAAATCCTTGATAGTGCAGTTTGTCAGTACTTGTAGAAAGAACTATGTTAGCAAAAGTTATTCAATGACTAATATTTAGTCATATTTATTATATATGTAATCTCATTAAATGTTTTATTAAAGAGCACAATGCACAAACAAAACATTAAAAAGACATTAACCAGGAAAACTCAAGTACAGTGAAATTAGAAAGTACAGTGAAATTAGAACGTGCCAGATAGCGTATTATTTATATGGTTTTCATTCTTTTTTTTTTATTTATTTTTTTCCTTATGTTGGGAACTGTTAATGGGGCAAGACTTCAATAGAAAAATAGTTTTAAAAAGTAAGGCCTGCCTGGATCATAATTCTTGTGTAAAAGGGAAAAAATTATCAGGCAATCTTGCAGTTGCTAATAGCATTTTAAGTTGCTTGACTGTGCGAACAAAATTATTTTAAGATTTGTTTTGTATATACGATTTTGAGCTATTGCCTTTTTGGGTTCTTTGGTTTTATTTTTCTTGTAGTAAGATCAGTAGTTTCATTGTGCAACTGTCACAACCCAGAGTTGAATCATCTGTGTGCACTGAATGCTGACTGCAGCATGTATTTTATATATTGCCTTTAGTTAACTCAAAGAGTACTAACTGTTGATGAGAGAAGGCTGTCTATCCAATTGGGAGAGCAGGGGGGAGACAGGGTGTCCAGCCCAGGCAGCAGAGGTAGGTCTGAAAAGGCAGGAGGGACAATATCCTTCGGAATATACCTTTTTTTCTCCAGAGCTGGGAAAGCTTCTCCCACAGGTTTTCTCTTTCCGCGGGAGAACTTGCTGGCTTGTGCCAAGGTCAGGATTTCATGAGAAATCTTTTATCTTTTTCCCACCTTGCCTGGTGTTCAGTGAATAAATAGGTCACTGAGAAGACATGACAGTACTAGAGTTTAAAGACCCCTACGCCATGCTCTAACCCCACCCTACTACTGCAACCTATATTGGTGGTTTCTTCTATCCTGGTGCGGTTTTATTTTAACTTCAGTGTCTGGATGAGCCCAACTTTGGAAAGATTTTTGACATTCCTGTCTCTCAAGAATCCTTCTGAGGGTCCAACCAGAGACAGGAAAAGCAACGTCTGAACTTCTCAGTCATTTCCTGAGCAAATCTGAAAGTCTCTCGTGGGGCAAGTAACAGTCATTTCTACCAACTACTGGGTAATCCCACTAAATGCTTAGAGCCTATTTCAGATAGTGGGAGCACAATATCTTCTCAAAAAAAACTTCAAAACACTCTTCTGCATTTTACCTATGAATAAGGTACATTCTCTGTAATTTGAATTTCATAAACTAGGAGTATCTGTCTATCTTGCCTGAAAAAGAGAATTGATGTATCTCAATCTGAAGCCATGAGTTCCAGATAGGAATCATTTGGTGTAAATATTTAGCTTGTCATAAGCAGGACATCAGACTGGATGATCACTATGATCCCTTCTGGCATTAGAGTAAATGAATCTCTGGGTAAATGATTGAAAAGTGGTAGAGAAGCTAATTTTAAGAGTTGCTATCAGCTGTTTCTCATCCCTGTCAATTGGTGTGATGCCTGAGCTTTTCTTGGTGCCATACACATACAATAACTGCCACCGAGAGTTTGTGATGATTGATGCATAAACTGTGAGCTAGAATTCAGACATGGCCTTTTACTTTCTGTACCACCTCCCTGCTTTTCTTCTTCTCACATCCCATACAAAGCATTTGCCTGGCTTTGGCCTTGGGAAAAGGAACTACTCACATCTCCCTTAGAGTCAGAGTGGGCTGCACACTATATTATTATATTGCCAAACTGCAGCCAGTGCCCCGTCCCAGGAATACCCGGAGGATGATTCCAAAATCAGGGAGACTGCCCACTCTGCGGAAGGAAGGAAGGAAGGAAGGAAGGAAGGAAGGAAGGAAGGAAGGAAGGGAAGGAGGGAAGAGACTGGGGGGAACCTGGGTAGTGCAGTGTACTGTTGGCTGAGAGCTCAGCCGAATCCTGTCCTGAGCCTCCGCATCAGGAGTGAAAGCAGGATACATCATTTTAGCCCTGTCATTTCATATGCTTGTTTGTTATTTGCTAACTTCTCAGTATATGCAATAAGTCCAGAGCATCTAGAGCATCAAATTCAGAGTTGTAAAATATTTATAGAAGCTAGACAAAGCTTGTGGTATTCCATGACATAGAAAGCCTTTGATATCAGTTAGCTAATGACACTGAATGTCTCTTGAGTGTTTGTATAAACAGTAAATAAATTATCTTTAAAAATTAATAATTCACTGAATAATGCATGTACACCAGCCTGATTTTATGGTGCTAATATGTTATGATAATGTGAAATTAAATGGAAAGCCATTTATGTAATGATATTATAACTTCAAATAATGTCATCACTATTTATTTTGCATTTACATTTCCTCTGGAGTTGTTTTAGTATCTTCAATATTTGTGGAGATCACTTTAATTTTTGCTTTCATTCTTTAAGGTATGCTTTGGTAGCATTGAATCAATTTAAGCTTAGCACTTTGGTGCCATTGTACATTATTTAAGTAGCATGAAGAGATAAGAATAATGCAATTTATACATAAAGATGTGTATAATGTAATACACTTATAATTTGTATGTGTAGTTATATGTGTATTATAAATATGTTTCTCTGTATATTTAACATTTACAATTTCATATATCTATGTAACCTCAGCCATGACATTGCAGATCTGATCCAAAGCTCGTTAAAGCCAGTGGAATATCTTTAGTGCACTTTGGACCAAATCGCAGCACAGTGATTTGTCCTCAGTGGAAAGAGATTAGAAAAGCATAGCATTGAATGAAAGGTACCTTGTTGTTATTGGCAGATTGTAAAACAGTCACTCATTTCCTCCTTTTTTCTAAGAGAAATCCTGTTTGATTGTATTGACTAAATCTCGGTTTTCAGCATTTGTTTTACTGTTTCAAGCAGTATGAAGGTAGAAAGAAACAGAGATTTCAGACTTTTTAATCTTTCTTACAGTGTTGTGGGTCCATTACAAGTTGTTTCAGTTGAGTTGCTCCTTGTGCTATTAAAGCTATATGCTATTACAGGCTTTATTTATTTATCTATCTATCTATCTATCTATCTATTTATTTATTTATTTATTTAAACAAGAATATGATGTGCACAAAGTCTTGTTAACAGCTCCCACCAGCTAAAACAGTGCAGAAAAAGTGTTAACAAATATCAACTTTCAGCAGCTTTAATTTGAACATACAGCATACATATAACACAGACATGTACTGATGAAATAATTAATCCAAAATGTTCTCAGATAGTTCTGAGAATTATAATTTTAAAGTTCTTAATTATGCATCAGATCTCAAGTATGTTTGTTTGCCCTAACTTCCTTGCATTTTTGGTGGGGCATATCTTCCCTCTGCTCTTCATACTTTCAGGCTTACAAGAATATGAGACAGTGAGAACACTGACTTTACCTACTTTGAGCTTCTCACCTGCTTGGTGCATAACACTGACAGAGATTGTATGATACTATATAAGAGAAATAAGAGCCAGACTGTGATTCTGTACATTGCAGTCTTTGGACTGACCCATACACAGGGCAACAATGCAGTGACTGATGTGCAGGGACCATGGCAAACTCACAGTTAAGCCCAGAGTAAAGTGCTATTTAGGACAGATAAGGCTGTCACAATATGCCCACCTTGTAAGTCTGTTTTCAAAAGTTGTTATGTCCCCAAATTCTTTATTGACCCAACAATAGTAGTACTTGAAAGTGACAACTAATGAACTGACTTTTCTTTTTCTTTATGGCTGTTTTGTGCTGGTTTTCCACCATGGATTTTATATGGCAAAATATATTTATGGATGACAATGGTATCCTCTAATTCATCATGCATCATAACTACATCTGAATAGTATATGGGGAAAAGCCTGAGGAGCATAGCTTTCCCCTAATGTCCAATCATTCTGAAGGACAAAAGTCTGCAAATATTCCTAAACAAACCAGAAAATCAAAAGATAAAGGATCCGAGAAGACAGAAAAAGAGAAGTTCAATAAAGAAAGAGGATCAATTGTGTCTCTTGCATCTCAACTTGAATCTCAGGTGAGAACAAATCCAAGAAATAGGATTTGTTGAATGTGCCATCATTGTACTGAGTATAAAGATATTTCAAGGTCTGCAGATCAGTATTACTAGCACTTCTAGTGTGTCCCTTATGTTTCTCTATGCCTTGCTTTGACACCTTTTTAGCATTAGACCTGAGAGAGACTGAATTACACATATAACAGACTAGAGATGTAATATGCTCATTACTTTGTTTATGTATAAAGCAACTATTGGTTGTTCCTTTTGTTGGTCTAGTTTCTAGTCTCTGCTGAAGGTTTAGTAAATTCCATGAATTCACCATATTCATGCCCCATTAATCACTCGTTGTAGTGCTTTTCATGGGTTCCCAAGGAGATGAAATAGGTCTTTCTGCTATAGTCAGTTCCTGTCTCACATGTCACAACTGTCATTAGCATGCAGGCATACAATGGCAGAAAAATTGGTACCTACTTGCCTGCTTTTCTCATCTGTGGTGGGATAATCTGTGTGTTCTGTGGTTGATGGAAAGGCTACTTCCAGCCTGTATGCCTTAAAAGGAATAATTGACTTTATGGATTGCAAACAGAATAATGGAAGGCAAAGAAGAAACTGACAGCTCCTCTTTAATGGTATTGCTTTTGCTAGGAATTTTGCTGCCTCATGGCAGGTAGTTCAAAGGGAGGACATCTCCATAGAGTTTTTCATTAAGAAATCTGTACTCAATTGTTTTGCTGACTAAACCTGCTGCACAGCAAACTTTCCTAGGATTCACATCCACACACACCTAATTATATAGAGTTCAGGAATAGTGCCTTAACCATTCTTTCAGAACAGTCTGAGTGGCTGCACTTGAAATTGTTGTCCACAGAAATGCAATGCAGCTTCAGGCTGTGTCAGATTTCTGCCTTCAGTGCCAGTGATGGGGTAGACTAGGGGTGCTGGGATGATAGCTCTTGGAAGTTCAGTCTGCTACTAAACAGATGCAAGTTCCAAGATAGAACTGCTTGCAGATAAAGAAGATGCCCACTTTTAGTCTCAAATAAAAGCTGGACTCCTGTCTCTTCTTCTAAAACTTGGGCTTAAAACTTCTGCAGATGGTACAGTTTCCAGAAATATACGCAGCGCAATATCTTTCATTGGCCAGACAGCAGAATCGTCTCCTACACTTGGAGCACTATTTGTACCCTATGGTTCTGGAGAAGCCATGCCTTTAAGTGGTTTGGAGAATTTGGAAAATGACTGGAAAGAACCAGATGCCTCAGAAGACAAAGCAAGGTGTATTTCTACACAAAAAGCCTAGTTAAATATAATAAGACTCCTAGTAAAAAAGCTTGTGGAAGGAAGGAAAAGGAAAAGAGGGAAGGGAAGGAAAGGAAAAAAAGCTTGACAGAAAGGCAAGACAATAATCCCTACAAAAGACTCTTCTTCAGACAGGCTATTGAGAAGAACTGGAAGTGTGGAGTGAGCTGTATGGGAGTAGGGGGGAAGCACATAAACAGAATACCTCAAATTGCTTCTAGACATTGGAAAATAATTTTCCTTTCCTTTGGCAGCTGCTGTGTAGTAATGCATGTCAAAGTCTATTAATGTATAATGTATATCAGTCAGGAAAATTACCAGGATACAGAAACATAACTTTATCCTAAATAGTAGTAGTAGATATATACCAATGACTACATTATGATTATGATACTTCACTTTCAGCAAGCTGCTTCAAACAAACCATACTGGACTTTACGTCTAGTTAGTGAGCAGAGAGAGGCAGACATTCTGGAAGTGAAGAAAGACACCCAACGAGCAGATGAGATCAAAGCCATGAAACAAGCATGGGAGTCTGCAGAGCCAGGAAGAGCTATCAAGGTAATGTCAGAGCACAATCTTTGCAGTAATGTTTATTCCCAAGTTCCAGGAGCTGCTGTGATGGTAGAGCAGTTGCCACAGCAGAGACATGACTTCATATGGCTGTCTTCGACTCTGTGGAAGACAGAAAATTTTACACAGGTTAAAGAATCAAAAGTGATTATGTGCATGAATTCTGAGCAGGAATCCAGATCATCTCCTTTGGACTTCTGTAGATCACTGAGATTTTAGATTTGACTTTACAAAACGGAGAAAAGTTTCTCCTTAGAAAGCCTACTACCACTACACAATTGCAAAGCTGCTACTTGTGACAAGTTTAATGTTTAGTGTGAACAGATTCTAGTGAGAAATACACTGTTACAAACATGCCAAAAAGATTTCTTTTGAAGAAGTGGCGCTTGGCCATATCATCACTCAAACCGTCCCCTACAGCCAGGATTCCCAACTTCATTCTGGGTTGCAGGTTACCCATGAGCCTGTACATACTGCTCTGTATGAATTCGCTGTTTTGGAGAAGCAATACTAATTCAGATGTCAGCTGCAGCTGGGATCTTTTGACATGATGTATGCTTAAGATGGAAAAATAGTACAAGTTCTTTCTAGCAAAGCAAAAAGTTAAAACTGCTGATTCAGAATTGGAAGCATCATTACCAAAAAAAAAACCAAAAAAAAACCAAAATGCAGTCTTAAAACTTACTTAACAGTCATCCCCTATCACCACCACCAATGACCTTCGACTGGTATTTGGCCAGAAAGCCCAGCTCAGAAGCAATTTGCCTTTTTTATATTGCCTTTCAGAAATGAACCTCAGACATAGGTCTTACCAGATACAATTTCAGATTTTCTCACTTCTGTTCAGTGTATCCAAAGCTCAAAAGTTTTTCTGACATTACTTTATTAAATTTTGATCTAGGAGAGATGCATTACTCTGCAGCTTTGATTGGCTGTGCTGAGACTGAAAATGCAAGTACAGCATCCTAAAGATTAGCTGGGAATGAATGAATCCGCTTTGATGTGTAGTCTCTTCAGAATGCTGGTTCTGTCACTGTTGCCTTTTTTGATCAGAAAGTCAACTGAATTACAGTCAAAGGGTTCAATTTTAAAATCCCCTTAGGTCTGTGACATTTTTATAAAACAACCATCATTAAGAAAATTGCAGCAACTATATGTAATATGCTAAAAAAAGGTCTAACTTGGGGGTCTGATATCCAGACTAAGTAGCTTCCCTCCTTTTTTTTTCCTGATCACCCTGCCCCAAGATCTGCCTGTTCCGGGGGTCACATGCCCTGTGACTCTGCAACTTAGATACCTGACTTGTGGCTTCACCACCCATTCTGGCAATCTGAACCCTTAAAAGAAAGTCCAGTGAGCCCAAGTCACGTTCTGAAAAGACAAGTAGAAGTGGTGATGCCTGGTTTTGGCATCAAAGGTGAGTGTTAAAGGGTTTGCAGCCATAGCTCCCATTTCTCAGGAGGAACTCCAAATCACCAGGCTATAGGAGCTCCTAGGAGGAAGATATATTTCCCTAAGGAGGTGCAGTAGCTGAATGTATTCTTACCATACATTCAGTAATGAGGGAACAGACCTTGCTTTTCAGGGTTTGGTTGTTTTGGGTTTGGTTTTTTTTGTTGGTTTGGGTTTTTTTTTAAAACCATAGATTATTTTAAATTGCCCAGAGATCAGTGATTTTCCATTATTTCATTGCATGATGATCTTTACTGTAAGTACTCAATATTTCAGGATTGATTTAATGGGGACCTTAGCATCTTTTCTGATTCCAGGGTCAGGCAGAGTTGCATACTGTACTCTGGTGTAACATTTGTTATTGATAGCATCATTTTCTCATTTGGGACAACTACTAAATACAGCCAGTATGTATCAAGTGGAGTGAAACCACTCAAAATGTACTGCTACTTTTCATTTTAGTGAACTACCATGTCACAAAGGTTTACTTACAGGTACTTATTCGTATACTCAAGACGCACTTGATATAAATTAAAGATGAACTTTAAGTACTACTGCTAATTTGTTTGCCCCCTACACAACACATTAAAACTAAACAAATAAAGGTTCCAAAATATTACTAGAAAAAGTTGGATATTTAATGTTGACAGCTTATTATTTAAAAAAAAAAAAATCTATTGGAGAGATGGCTTGAATACGACTCTCACATGAAATGTGGTCCTCTTATGTTTATCTTTTTTTCTCCCCAGTGACTCACTAATGGTACTCCTGTTGTTAGAGGTGATGTTTTCATAGATCAAACCAGTGAAATATACTCACCAGTGGTATGAAGTAGCATCATATCTCATATGCACTGGATTTGAAGATTTACTGTCTTATTGACCAGTTATAGATTCCTAGTTTTAAAAATTCTTTGTAATTTAAAGTATGCAGTAGAATTTTTCTTATCTTGATTAAAACTTTGATCTCTAGGCTTTTCAGGAACGCATGCGGTTTATTAATAAGTATGCTGTGAGAGATTCAGAGGAGCCCATAGCTGAGACTGACAGTTTAATACCCAGTTCAGGAGAAAGAGGTAAGGGTATAACTTTCTGTCAAACATGTCATCTGTTTTTCATATTCATCATGGTCAGCTCCTTAGAAAAGATTTCTGCATTAAATACTGGTAGTAAATGCATAGAACAGTCTCAGTAAAGGTGTTCAAATGCACAATGCATGTTTAATTTTTATCTTCACTATCTCCTTTTTGGTTTAATTCTTGCATTGCTCTATTTTCAGACACAGATTTACAGCCTCATGGCTCTCGGAGGCTGCCAAGTTACCCTTAAGCAAACTTTAAACAGCACTTTTGTACTAGAATTCTAACCCTAAATTAACCCGAAAGTTTTGGAATTTCAGTGGAAAATACCTACTCCCTCAATTCCCAGTCAACTACCAGAGGTCATTAGTATCAAAATTAAAAAATTGTTTAGGACCTGAAATAGCATGTCAGTAAGGCACTAATATTTCCAATATGCATTTTTCTTTATGTTAATGTTCATGGAAACTGTTAATGGGCAGTGCTCTGGAAGTGAGATGTCAAAAAGTGCATACTGAGTAGCAGCAGCTTCCTGCCAGCTTCCATAAGTGTTGTCTAATTTTATTTATTGGTTACAACTTCTATGGATTCTTCATTTGTATTCCCTGGCAATTGCCAGACTCTGATGAGAATTTGAACTGGCTGCAAGGCTGTTTGCTGTTTCTTTTCTTCTGAAAATAATGCTGAGGTCAGGCCATCAGAAAACAGAGACTACAATAATAATACCCAGTCTAATTGTGACAATATCTGGTCGTGGTTCACGTGCGTGGAACTAGAACCTGTGACTAGTGCATAACTTGTTAAGATTAGTATTTTTCCAGTCAGGTAGGTAATCCTCCTGGGAATGTTTCAGAACTTAAAGCAGAAGGAGTCCTCACCTTATGCCGCAAACAAACACACCATTAGTTACTTCTTGCATTCCAAAGAAACTTGAAAAAAATATTATTTATTTAAGTTACTGGATAAATTTAAGTTATCATGGGACCTTTTTTCTTCAGACCTGGTATTTCCTAAACTAAATCTCTGCCCAAAAGTGAATATATATATTTTTTTAAACTACTGCCAGGACTGAACAATCAGATTTTTTTATTTTTTTTTTTTAATAAAAGAATGCTATTCCTTGCTGATTGGAAGTTGTTTGTATATTCTTTAGCCACTTCAAATTGAATGTTCTTGCTTAGATTTACAAACCTTCTTGAGTACTGTGGATTTAGCTGAAATACATATATTCACTCTAGCACATGTTGGGGTTTTGCAGCATCTTTGATTCTGTCATGAGTGTTGGAAATAAAAAGGCAGAAATATTATATCCTCTCTAACTCATATTCTCATTTAATAATGTATTTTGCTGAGCTAGAGGAAAAAACTATATAAGAATTCAGATGGAGCCTCTTAGCATAAGTGAATAACCAGTTAAATCTGTTCTGTTGTAGATTCTCTTACCACAGAAAAGAAAGCATCACAAGCAGCTATTGACTCAAGCTTACAAACGCAGCAAAAAAAATGGGAGCCTATAGACCTTAGTCCTTACATGAGGTAAACTGCAGCAAGAACAATTAAGTCCCAGTGAAACACCAAAATGACAGACTGGCTAAGTATTTTCATATAAAGGAATTAGAAAATGCAATATAATTTTATGCACTTATATCCTATCTGTAATTAAATGCAGTATAATTGATGTTAATTTAGACTTTATCCTTCACACTGAAGTAAGCTACGGTTCTGTCACATGCTTGTTAAAGTTACTGTGAAAATCCTGGCCCAAGTTTTATCTGTCCTTTACATTGTGTACACCAAATCACCTGGCAGTGAACGCAGAAGTGTAGTCGGCATCAAGATACAGTGCTCAGCTTTGATTTTCCTGGCATGGATGTGTTTTGCAATCTGTGCTTTCCTACATCCATTTATAGTTTATGTCCTTTCCTTCACATAATACATGTCAAAGGAGCTGAATCACTGCACTGCATGTAATGAGAATGTGACATAAAAATCTGAAGAAAAGGCATGTGCAGGCAAATATGTTTATTTCAGTGGTCATCTTGAAAGAAGTGCATATGAAGTTTGTCAGAATGTGATGCTAGATTCAAATAATATAATTAACAAATTCATTTCAGTTAATAATAATAGTAAATAACTGAAATAATTATATTAATTATATTCTTTATTCAAAAGAGCTATATTCTGTATTACATGTGTTGATATGAACCTATCTAGCTAATATACATGCACCTGCATTTTTGCTGTGCTGCAGCTAGAACCCAGTTCATGCTTAAGTCCATTTGTATTCACTGTGGCATTTATGCAGCTCACTGATTCTCAAAAGACCTTAGAACATGCTGAAAAAATCCCCAAATTTTATTTTAAATTGAAAGGGAAACTGGTGTTATGTGGAAGTGAATAACATTAGAACAGTAGAAAATATGGCAAAATACCTTCCACGGCCTTGAGTCTTGTAAGCATTTCATTTGTCTTCAACTCCTTGACTTTTACACTAGTCATTTAAGTCAAATTATAAAAATATATTATGTACTTAGCTGCCATTATGCCAATGGCAAAAAAGAAATTACATTTGTCTCAATGCTGAATTATAATATCAAAAAATTCTGGAAATATGATATTTCTAGCAAATTAATAATAAGTTTCATATGTAGGAGTTTTTCATATGCTCAAAGATGAGTATGATTTTACAAATATTTTAGAAATAGATACTCAAGTATAAGAAGACCTGGCCTCAGGAATGTGCTTTCTCATCAGGTTTATATATAAGCAGACGAGAAGTGACTCTTTAACCATATCTAATCATACAATGGTGACATTGCAGTATATAAGCCAAATATATGCATGTAGGTGTTAAGCAAAATATACACTATCCAAAGCTGTGTTTGAAATGAGACAAATATTTTTGTATTTCCTTCAGAAAAACAAAGACTGAGTCTGTGCTAAGAAGTGACTCTATCATTCAACAACAAGAGAAATGTAAAGTGGAAAAAATCAACCATTTCAGGGAAGTTCGAGAGCTGGCTTTGGAACAAAGAGAAAAAGAACAAAATGACAGAGCTTTATTGAAGCAAAATATACTTGAAATGTATGAGAGTCTGCAGGTAGGTTTTCAAGATTAACTGTTACTGTGATATCCACCACTAGTATGAATACTTGATCAACCATTCTCAAGACTTTTGTATTCAGTACCAATAATTAGAAACAGTGAACAAGCTTGAAATTTCACTTGGGCAAAGGTTAAAAGCAAAGGTTATAGGGAAAAAAAACAGTACTACACAACATCCTTAATATGATATTCTTAGTACTTTCTTGATACAGCTCTTTGCAAAAACACTAATTTAAGAATATCACCATAAAAGGATAGTTAAAAGTGAGAAAAAATTGAGCATTTGATATCTATGACCAGATGCATATTAGATAAAACATGTCTGGTTTGGCTGGTTTTGGGGGGTTATGGAATTGTAAAGGGCTTTTTGGCAAATAATAAAGAACAAGATAATTTACATAGGAGGGTGAGTTGCTCCTAATGTGTCTTTCAGCAAAGTCAGGAAACACAGTTTTCCTGGAGTATGCATGATGCCAATAAACAAAGAATTGGAATTATTAATCCTTAAAAAAACATGTCTATAAATAATAAATTTGGTAGCATTAGTGTAGGATCCATTGTTAGGATTAACTCGCCCAATGCATTGCACATGAAATTGGTACAAATATCTTAACAAAAGGGCTTAACCCTTGAGTGTCAACAGGAACAGAATGTTTTGTTACACAGTGGTCACACAATAACAGCTATCAATAAGCCAGTGACTATTCCGAGCTCTTAAACCCGGATAAGAGATGGTAAAAGTAATTTTACATCAAACCAACATATTTACAGAAATCACTTGAAAATATCTCCTGAACAAGTTCCCAGACAGCCTGATTTATATTACTTAACTGCAAGTCTGCAAGGAGCCATAGTTCTCTACCAGTGACTGATTGATCCCTAACAAGAACGCCTGCCCAGGTTTTCAGATGGTGCTATGATTTTGGATGCCTAGCATACCATATATTAGAAGGGCAAATTTTTATTCAGAGTAGCTCCTTGGCTTTTTATAGAAAGCATGTCCATTAAAGATGTTTCATAGTACTAATTTGAGACTTACTTGTGAATATTGTGAATACTGTGCTGATTAGCATTTTTACAGTTTTTTCATCTGTAGACCAAAGAGAACTATAGAAAGGGATCCAAGTATCCCCATTTTCCAGGATGGAAACGTAGAGTAAAAAGTTTTCAGAAATATCCCAGTCCCACTTGCCCTAAGTCTTGTTGAAGGTCAATGTGATTTATGCTCCTTTTTTCTCTTACAAGACCAGAGCTCCTAAGCCATTTCAGCATTTCTGAAAATTAGGTTTTAAGGGATTTGTTTAGGACAACAAAACAAGCCAGTAACTAAATTGGGATTAGACCAAGATGGGTAACTAATCTGTTGCCTTATCCTCCTTTCACACAATTAGCTTATTATGCCAGCCACATAAAAAGGATTTTCATGAACTTTCTCCTGTTCTTCCTGGTGAAAAGACTGACATATAGCTGTGTCACTGTGACAAATCAATAAAAATACATGTAAAAAGAAAAGGAGAGATGCCCTCCCTCTACGTATAGAGCCACAAAGTGAAACAACAGGAAGAATGCAGTTGCTTGTGTTAAAATCAAGATTCACGTGTTGGGGGCGGGTATTGCTGTTTGTTTTTGGCTAGGCATCCTTAGATGAAACACGAGGCAGAGTTCACAGCATTCGGGAAGCGTACAGAAGTAAGCTGCTAGAGGCTGAGCGCAGAAAACAAGAAGAGCTGGCAGCTCATGAAGCAATGCTGCAAGCAGAGGAAGAGAAGAAAAACCCAAAGGCAAACAAAAAAAAAGCACAGAAAAATTTAAAGGGAAAAAAGTAGTTACTAGCACTACTGAATTGTATTTAACAGTTTGGGAAATAAAATCTGTATGCAGAGATGCAAAAGAATGTTTGCTGTTTTCCAGCATTTTATCAACTATATCACATTTTGTCTCTTTGGCTGGTGCTAGTAAAAAAATTGATCTAGTATTCTTCTTTTTAACAAAGTGTTTGATATTTTGCTTCTCATAAAGGTACTCACTACTATTAAAGCTTGTATGTTTTATTGGAATAAAACTTTGCAACAAAAATTTATATTCCATTCAGATTTTTCTCCCCAAAAACACACTGTCTTTTGTCCTATTTTTCTAATCAGAACCAGTCAAGAATGAATCAGAGTTGAAGCATGTAACCTATCAGTTTTGAAGTCATTTAACTTGGCAGAAACATGAGCTCCTTAAATGGATAACAATTTGTGAAGTTTATAATAATTAAAATAGTGGGATACAGCACTTTTGATATGCAGACATTGGAAGACTTCTCAAAATGTGGTTCAGTAGGGCACTCACAAGCTTTCTGTGTACAGTAGTATTTTTCCTTTTCATCATTCTCTTAAGTGTTTTTGAATCTCAAAGTAACTCTCTGTAGTAGCAAACTCATGGCACAATCTTCCAAGGGTTGCTGAATACTCCTTAAAAGCCTATTACTCTCTTTGTTTATCTTTCCTAAGCAATGTTTTGCCCACAGTGGCTTTGCTGAAAGAAGGCGTTC
>NW_010333576.1:0-21629 GCF_000700745.2 Antrostomus carolinensis
CCCAACATTCTGTGATCCTGTGATTCTGTGAATCTGTGATACCTGTTTCTGGTACAGGCAACGTCACTGGAGCCATTTTAGAGCCTCTGAAGTCATTGTGGCTATCTAATTCATGTCCCACAGGGATTTCAATGGTTCGTGGGTTTAGTTTTCAACTCATTTGCTGTAGAGAGACCTAAGGAAAATGAGATTTACAAGGAGTCTTCAGCACTCCCCTAGACCCACTTCTATTCAAAGAAATGTCAGCAACCCTCAAGAAATTGCAGGGCATTTTCGAAAGTCCTTCTTATATCCCACTTTTGTGATGATGGGATAAGGTATTTTTCTTTCTGAAACTTGAATTTTCCCACACTTCTTTTGTGAATGGTGAACAATATTAAGAGGGTTTCTTACCTCAAACTTTTGGGATGATTCTAAGCCAGTTACTCAAAAGAAGTTAGTTATATACTCTTTTTCCTAACTGAGTGGAAAAAAGACTCTAAAAAACACACTTAATGATACACTGAAAAACCTGCAGAGAAAGAAAGGTCCAGGCTTATATGCAATTCTAAACAAGCCTCACTTCAATATATTTTTTATTCCTTTAATGAGCTCATTTTTCAGTGACTTTTCGTATCTAATATTCCTGAGGGCCTTTGGAATTCCTCACATTTTTTCCCTTTTGCTTTCAGCTGCTTCATAGTCCCCTTTCTACTTCAATCTTTCATTGAGATGCTAAGCTGAGTGACAGACTTTAATTAGGCAACATTTGTTGCTAAGGACACATGCTTATTTAAAGTAAATAAGAGGACATTACTTTAAAATCCAAATGCATTATAAAGGGTAGCTTTATGTGTGGGAGGGGCAATAGTTTTATCAGAGAAGTCATTAGCATATTTTTCATGTGTGATGTTGGAAAGAAACTTACAATAACATTCATTTTTTGCTGCCCAACATAGTTCCAGTCTTTCCAGTCTGCCATGCTAATTAAATCTTTTTCACAATTATTCAGTTAAAGTTGGCAGTGCCTGGCAAGCTCTTTGACTTAAATCCTCTTGCAGTCAATGTTGCGTTGTTATAAGTAGACTTATGCTTTTAACATGCTTATTTTGGCATTTTGCAGTCCTAATTCCAGTAATGATAATAACTAAAAAAAAAAATTGCTAGCTTTACTTTGAAAAAAGATGCAAATGGTTCATTTTCAGAATATCCAGCCTAGTTAGGTCTTGTCTGACCTCTGGTAAAAGGAGTAAAAGAAGGAGGACATACAATATCGATTATGGGAAAGTGCATATAAGATTTGGTCACTGCAGTAAGATTAAGCCATCATAGTAGATTTCAAATACCAACAGCAGCATCCATGGGGATATTCATGTGTTTTAATTTGAGCTAATAAGAACCTTATTGAATTTAAAAAAATAATAATTAAAAAAAGAGGATAACATAGCCAAAGTTAGGGGGCAAAGATTGATATAACAGATATTAAAACAAGTATACAAAGTATGTTGTCAATCAGTATGTAGCTGCACCGTTATAGAGATCTCCCGCAGAGATTAATGGACTATATACTAAATTCCAGAGAGTTCTGAACTGTCCCACAGCTTTTCTTCCTGAAGTGGAAACTCATGCATTTTAGAATAGTGCCCCTGATACAATCTTGGTTCAATTTCTATAGGTGAAAGTCCTATAAATCCTCGAAGACCTTTCCATAAGAACAAGAAGGTAAAAAAAAAAAAGTTGTTTTGAAGTAAGTGAAAATTAAATTAATTTTTCACTAAGATAAGAGAAGAATAACTTGCTATCTTACTTAAATAAGCATTAACAGTAAAGGAAATAAACTTTTGTTTTGTTGTAGTAGTAGCGATAAGGAAGATCATTACAGCCATCTTATACTGCAGTTGTTTGTCTTTGACCTTGCCTTTTTCCTGGACAGCATGCTTTGTCCAGTCCGGACAAAAATTGATTGCAGCGAGACAGGAGGCAGAATAGAACTTTTCCTGTCTGAGTTACAAGGGCCCTAAAGAGCTATTGGTGCCTTTGAACTAATCCAGCAAAGCATTTTGGGTTAGATGAACATTTAGGATAGTGAAATTTACATGACACATTAAAAAAATTTGATCCTTGTTACCATGGCAACTACATATTTAGCCATTGTTTAATTATTCAGTGCAAAATATATACAATCTCAGTTCAGAAACACTCTTGAGCATCTTGATGGCAGTCAGAATATAGTTAGTAATAAACTCTCAAGTGCTTTGCTGATCTAGGTAAGGATCCCATTCTCACGTATGTTTTTTCCATCTGACTTCAGTGTGAATAAATCCATCTATGAGGATAAGTGAGCAAAAGAAGTCTGAAGATGAGACATTCAACCTTTAAAATATCTTAATGTGGTTTCTTTATAGGAAAAAATAAGTCTAAAGTAACAATCATGTCTTGTAGTCTTCTTAAGGTTGTTTGATGTTTTGGTTCTTTTTTCAAAATCATGTGCCAGCAGAATTCTATATTCTCCCTTGATCAACTTTATTCTTTAATTGTCTGCTGTGTCACCGGCTACGGACATGAGCCTACACTGGTCAGTGCTGCAGACTGTAGAAATGAGGCCTATTATCTTATTCATTGAGATGATGCCTACTAGCCCAACACATTTCTAGGAGAATGTATTTCCTACACAAACACAGACTTTTCCTGTGCAAGTGGACAGCCATGAGACTCCCAAAGCTTTTGGTCTGAGTATGCCAAAAACATCAGCTGACATAAAGCAAGGATGACAAACACAAGGATGACAAACATTTCATATTTTTGTTTGAGCGTGGTCTTGTAGGTTTGTTCCTGCCTCTCCCTTTTGTAGAGCTGCTGGATGGACACCCTGCTTTGGCAGCATTTAAGGTGTAGGTGAGGTGGGTAGCTCGCTTTGGCAGCTGGAGCACAGAATTGGTACTTGGGCCTCCTGTGTCACCATTGGTGCTCGTTATTGCATTATTTCAGCAAAACAGGATATTGTCCAAGAGAAAAATGGAGTGTCCCTCCCTTCAGCTAAACTTTACAACAGCCATTTAGTATCAGAATTTTTAATTCTGAAGTCTAGGAAATGGGAGTGGAGATTTCTCCAAGAAGATGAGGAAAATGAACCTGGTTTCTCACATCCTGACAAGTGCTTGAGGGAACTGCGCACTCAGAAAAAGACAGGGGTAAAAAGTGCATCTACTCTTATGGCAAATTATATTAAATGTTTTGTAGTAAATTTGAAATGTCATTGAGCTATACTAAAAAGAGCATAGGTAGAGCAAAAGGATTTTACCTCCATAACATTGAATGCAAGGCAGCTCTCAGAAGAGGGCATCCAGATAATATAGTTGCCTGGGTCTGCAGATTCCCCTCAGATATTGCGCTATGTACTTTTTTGTTTGTAAAAGCTTGGAGAAATTGTTACAGTGTTAACCGAAATCCAGTGTAAATGAAGTCAAGTAAATTGGGCAAACTAGTAATAAAGAACAAATAGTAAGACTCAAAAAACCCAAAAATTCTTACTAGATCAACTAAGTTCTTGCTGAAACAAAAAAATAACTGCCATTTGCACAGCATCAAAGAAAATGAGATCTGATTGATAGTGGATGCTTCAAATACATCAGTAAAGTATTTAAGCATGTTTTAACGTTTTCCTGAATCAGACTTCTTTTCCAGCATTTCTTAGTGCTGTACCCTTCACTATGCTTTCTAATGGTTTGTTAGAGCAATGCTAAATGTGCTCAACTATTTCCAAGATGACGAAACAGGAAAAATGAAACTGCTGCCACCACCATGGCTTCTCTCACTTCTATTTGTGTTTCCCTAACAAATAAGACTTCATTGGAAATTTCAGGTTGTCTTTTCTCTTGCTGTTTCTTTCTTCTTAAACCTTTTTAATTGAAAAGTATATGGAGAGTTTCAATCTCTCTGGTTATTTGTTTATGTCTATATATGTCTAGCTTACTATTTATCTCCATATACACAGTTATATCTCCAAAATACAGGGGAAAAGTAAAGATAATTTATTTGTTTTATTTAATGGCACAATAACATGCCTGTCCATGGCTTAAGTCTAATTTGGTTTAAAATGAATGTAGAAAAATATTTAACTTTGAAAGAAAGTCAGGGTTTGACCTTACCCTTCCTCCCACATCCCAACCCACTAGCCCAGAGAGAGCCTAAAATAATAACATAGCAATTCGGCAAGATGGCCTCAAGGTCAACAGATTCAGGTCCTGCTAGATCAAATACAAATCTGATCTTAAAAGCTCATGATTGAAACAGTAATCTTCTGTTTAAAATTCAGAGTTGTGCATTCAAGTGCCTAAGCAGATCTTAGTGTTCTGGTTACAGGCAAAAGAGGAGATTTCAGCTAGCCAGTTCTACTCTCGTTTTCTTAGTGGGAAATATGGGTATGTGCAGAGTTGTTATTCTGCACAACCAGATGTCTTGACTCTATTGACTTCATTTAGATAATTCCTGATGTACTCTGGCATGGGAAAAGTCAGTATTGAACTCAGGAAGCCACAGAGGCAGAAATTGGGTCAAGTCCTTTTCCAGTACCACAATAAAAGCTGGATATCTGTGCCTATAGCACACCAAACAAAATATCTACTCTAGGGCCTGCTTCTCCTCCTGTGCCTCTCTCCACACACAACTATGTAAAGGTGAATCTACCAAACAACCGCTACTAATACTCTCCAGTGTTATTTGCCCCTCTTCCATTAGCATTGGTATAAGGAGATGGCTATAGTACTATTTACTCCTGCAGAGGCTTTTCTTTTTAATTTGGTTCTAGACACTAACTTCAAGACCAAAAACTTTTGAAGGTCTAGATATGAGTGGAATTTAGGTGTTGAATCAGACTTTAAGCACACATGAAGATGAGAATGAATATGGGTATGCCTAAACAATTTTGCTTGGGTGTCAGAATGGGCAGGACTCCCCTGAAAAGAGCAGTTCAGAGTTGATCACAGTTAGATTGCTTCCAGGCCTGTCACTAACTCCCTTTGTGTGAGTGCCAATATTTCTCTGCTGAATGCAGTGCAGAAAAGCCATGTAAATATACAGCTCATCTTTCAGTTCTTCCCTCAGACCCAGGGGAAGCTTGGAGATTTATTTATCTGCAATGCTGACATTCCTTTTTCTTTCTTATGATGAGGTCAGGAGAGAATTGCTACCCACTCTGAATGATAACACGGCAAACCTCAAAGCTGTGACACACAAATGAACAGCAGGGCTTATTTTCCCATAGAGAAAGAGAAGGATAGATTGTCAGAGAAAATGTTGTGACTGTGATTCTTCTAATCTTTTGATATGATTGGATGAAAATAGGGTCCACAGTCTGTCCTCCCTTCCATTAAAAATCAGTCACTGAAGGTGTTAATGGCACTTTGCTGCAAAAAGGCATTAACCACTAATAACGGCATGGTTCTGCTTGGCTACAGCTCTGGTAGAGCTCCTAAAGGCACTTGTTTAATGTAAGTTCTGGTTCCTCATCCTTATGAGCACAATTACAGTACCTGGACTTGAATATTCCTGAGACTTATGTCTTATCTGTGAGGTGGTGTCCCACCAGGGACTAGAACATGCACTTAAGACTTTGGGGGTAATTGTGCTTGGATAGAATAAAAGCACAAGAAAAACACTTCCCAGGGACGACTGTGCTTTACTCAGGCACTGCATTTAGTTGGGTGCTGTCGTGCATTTTCAAGTTGTCCTGGAAAAGTCTGTCCGACTACAATTCAATGATACTTTTGCATGCTATCTTTTTGCTTATTGTGTATTACTACTGTGTAAAATATGGTGGATACATAAACATTTCCCCATATATTTTTGATTAAATGATATGTTATTTGGACTCAAGAGCATGTCCTGTAATGATGGTACCTGTCAGATCAAACACATACAGAATTTCAAAGGAGTGCCACATACCAAAGCTGTAAGTTCACTTCTAGCTTTCTGTGCTGGTTTTGAAGGATATTTTTGGGAAATCAACTTCCTTTGCCCAAGTTAGGCAAAGTACTCCACAAATATGAGTGTTCTTCTGAAGTACTCATTTTCTACCTGTTTTCTTTGCTTTTAGAGCTCTTCATGTCTGCTGTCTGGGTGAAATACCTGTCTCTTAATGTAAGATTTTCCACATTTTTGAAAGCAGTTACCACATATATAGTCCTTTGAGCATTAAAATCTTCAACAGATGAACATTTACACTATTAGAAGGAAGAACTAAAGTTAGCATCCTACAGTTAATTAAATAATTCATGTTGCATGCCGTTGCATTCTGTTTGTACACACCTATGCATCCACATAATGAGACATTTGAGAAAACATCCCACAAAGCAAGAACAGTGTGTAGGTTGTACATCATTAATATAATAGCAATAAGATGCTAATATTTGGATTTTTGACATTGGAAAACAGAAAACATGACAGTTGCATGTTAAAGCACCTTGTATCTTTTCATGATCAATCGTAGTTCCTACATTATCATGCCTGCAAGCTTGAGGGTAAACAGCAAAATTCCCACTGAGGACTACCATGTAGGCACATGGCTACACAAGAATGCCTGCTATGTTAATGTTTTAGTAAAAAAATAAAGTTTATATGGAAACTTGTTATAACTTTTTACAGGTAACAGTTTTGTGCAAAATTTGCTGTTTCTTCAGGTGTCATTGCACATCACCACCTTGACAGAATGACAGGGAAATTCTACACTGAAGTTTCTGAAGTTCTGCTGGTCACAGACCTCAGTGTCCTCAAACTAAGAGACCACTCGGCGACAAACAACTCCCAGGCTGATTTCAGGTAACAAAATCATAGAAATACAGTTCTGGAAATCTCAGTTTAGCTATAATCCAACCCTGGCATAAACTAAATTCCATATGTTTATCTGTTCGTTGCATTAAAGTTCACTGTGTATTTAAACTTGCTTCCTCACATGCCAGAAGTCTCTTCCAACCTGAACTATCCTGTGAGCTTATGAACTTGTTGCCTAACTCACACATAGGTACAACAAGTATCTACAAAGCAGAACTTCCTTCTCCCTGACCAAAGGCACATGCAAAGAATATACCTAATGCAGTACTATGTTGACACAAATATCAGTGAAAATAAACATTTTCTTTTGAAAAATTGTCCCAGCACACAGCAGGTCCCTTCTGGCAACCTGCTGGCTGCTTACTGATGATGTTGGCTAAGGCGCTCCCGGCATGGGATGGTGCTTGTCCTGAACCCTGGATGACAACTGCCACACAATCCACAGGGAATCTGGATGTTTAAAAGCAAGGCATTACAATGCTCACTGTTGTAGCCTTCAAATAATTTCGAGTTTGTTTATTTTTTTTATATTTGTCCTTCAGTTTGTTTGTTTTAAATGAATGCTGAGATCCTGAAGATAAACTAGGGCCTTCTTGTGTTCTATGTCTTTCCAGAAGTGGCTCTCAGGTGTAGGCAGACACTATCCTATTTGAAGTGCAAAGGAAATTCTAAATGTTACTGCAAAATCTGGCCATCAGATCCCTAAAGCAAAAGATGCAAAAGAGGAATGGCAAAGGTATAAATTCTATAGTTAATTACAGTTCTCCAGAGTGTACAACTCCTGTTTCCTTGCCCCGTCCTTGAATTTAAAAAAAGAATAAATATTAAAAACATCCAGTAAAATAATCAAGCCATGGAATACAAGCCTGATGGACAAAGGTAGGCAGATCTAGTTCCCACCCTTGTAAAAAACAATAGGAAATCCATTTCAGGCATGAAAATAAACTTCTGCAGAAGAAGTCTGATTTGGAGCCAGAATGAAATATGGTCTCTTCACACAGGTTTGTGTCTGTTGAGTTGCTATTCAAGCAAGGTCTTCTAAGCAGCAAAAAAAGAACTAAAAGTGCTGAAATACAGAATAATCCACCCAGGACAGGAAAATATTTTTCTCCATACTAATATCTGAAAATGGAGTAGAGTTGCACTACATTTGCTTGCTTGTCAGTCACTTTCTGTCTTTTAGCCTGTATTCCTGCACCAAACCTAAGCTCTAATTTGGCAATACGAAATGTCTGTGGCAATACCAACCTGGGGTACCACCTTCCACGGACAGAGTGACGACGATAAGGTTTTAGAGGTTGAAATGCTTACATATGCAAAGGTAAATGTGAAGAAAGGATGAGCTGATCAAACTCAGGATGTTTCTTTTGTACTGCTTAGGATATTCTTAAGGAGCATCTGTGATTTCTGGAAGATCCCCTATTATTCCTATGTTTGGCTTTGCAAGGGAGAGTTATGTATGGACACAGGGTAAACGTACTCTTCTGGTCCCGGACACAAAAGACTAATCCATCCATTTTCAAGAAAATAAGGATAGTAGTGCAAAAGGCTCAGGAAAATAATCAAGATATGCAAACCTGTCTCTGTCAACTTCTCAGCGAGATACTGGCCCACAATCAAACACAAAGCCACAGAATAAATAGAGATTTCTTACCCATAGAATGATGTGCAGACTTCTTTGACTACCACAATATTTACTTTTCAGTACTTTGATCAGTGCACTACTGTTTTCTTAGACTTGATTTCTGGCATTTTTCTTCATAATACTGCAATTGCTTCTATAGAGAAACAGGAAGGATATTGCCAGAGGGAGAAAGTTATTTTTTAAGAAGAAAAAACATTTCTTTGGAAAAATTAAAATATGGTCAAAAAGGCTGGATTCTCTTTGGCACTTAATAAAAAATTCTCATTATGATGCATTATGAAGAAAAAATTCCAGGTGCATTAAATTTTTAAAAAATATACTGAACAGCTGTCTGTTCTGCTAGGCACTTAGAACAACTTTGTTAAAAATATTCCAAAATTAATATTAAGAATGGTTACCCCTGAGATTTACTGGAAAAACTCCCAAAAGAGGGAGTGCTTTGTCTGTACCCTGCAAGTTAGTAGAGCTGAATACTTTCTGAAATCAGATTTCACTGTGCAGTGAAAACATAGCCTTTCTTTGCAAAGACCCCTCAAACAGAATTATGTCACACATGACCAGTGTTAATTTTCTTACTCAGTGAAGCAAAATCCAATATATTTTATGTCCATAGACTATCATCTTTTTGAGGCACACTTATGTTGTCATCACTTCCTATTCCATTCATACTGACATGTGAGTTGTCTTCAATATCCATTAAGTGACTTGCTATAAAACAAAATAGCTATTAAAAATATCTATCTTCTCATTTAACCCTACATTAGAAAATCATAGCCTGTCTTGTATACATTATGGAAATTTAAGTAACCAGAAAGTGGTGGGGAGGAAGAACAGCAATTCTCTCCCACAGAAGACTTCACCATTTCCAAATCTGAGTACAGTTTGGTCAGAAATTCTTTGTGAAACTGAATTGTCAGCAGAAGAGCCCCCAAAGCACAACAAGCCAAGCAGGCAGGGAAGCAGGGAAGAGGCATGAAGGCACCCTGCTTGGCTCCTGCTAGAAGGTTTTCCAAATGGACAAGGTCTTTTCCATTCTGACTGGTCACTATGCATCAGCAGAACTGATGTTGCAACTGAGTATTTCTATGACAGAAATTAGTCTCTCTGGACTGTTAAAAATAATAGTCAGTTTTAAATGCAGGATGCTGGTATGAGCAGTCACCTTGACTACTCTGTCAAAGAAATGGCTTTATTCAGATGAATGCTCAAGATATGCCAATGTCCCATTTCCATCGATGGTTAAGCACATATTTTAGACTAGGCACACGCTTGACTTTTTATGAAGTACAAATAAATGTAAAAGCATGTAAGGTTTCCCAGCTACTTCTATCACATGTCAGCACTGAACTAAAACACATTTAGAGAGCCAGAAAGGAAAATCTTCTGAGCAGAAGCTGCCTATCACACATTCTGTCAGCCCATGGACAGCGAAAACGAGTGTTAAGTGAAAACTGTCTGGTTCCTCAGTTGATCCAAGGTCAGAATTTGAGCTGGACTGGCAGATCCTCAGGTGTGACTCCATCCACTGATTCTATGGATGGTTCTGCCCCTGAAGATCTGCGTTAATAATAAGGCTGTAAATGAAAAACCAAATGCTTCTTTTACAACCAAACACATCATTGCCTCAGTTCCTTCCATATTACTACTGTGAGTCATTACAGTAGACTGAGGACAAGGCTGAGAAGAGGTGATATCCTGTCCATGCACAAAGACTGCCTTCATGAAGGAATTTCTTATTATTTCCTACTGTGGTCCAGATTTGATGAAATTAGCAGGTTTTTTTTGCCTTGAACAGAAAAACTGACAGTTGCCACCAAGATTTTTTAGACTGGAAGTACCTGCTACTGGAGTTGACCTCAAGTTGTCATGAGACAGCAGTAGTTCTGATACCTAAAGTAAGGGTCCTTTTTCTGGACCATCGAAACCAGCTCAGGGGAAATTTAATGCAATTCCACAGTGCACTGATTTTAACCTCTACAATGTATTTAATCTTGCTCACAATGCACTTAATCTTGCTGCAGTTAGGGCTGAGATGCACAGTATTTACTATTGCCTGTACTAACACAAGCAGGCAGAGGGTGTGATTTAAGGATGTAATCGTTGTGAATATTTTGGCTTGCACTGGAAATAGCATTTATTTTTTCACGTGCACTTTGGAAGTTGAATAAAACTTGACTTGAGAAGGGGCTTTCTGTGATGGTCGCAATTAGAGGGTGGTACTCTTACAGAAAGAACAACATTGTCCCTACAGATGTTCTTTCAGAGGCGGAGTGCCAGATGGTTGCAGGCTGTCCAGTTTCACAAATTATTAGAAAGCTGCATTATATTTTCTTTTAAGTAGGTGTTTTCCAAACTGTGGTGACATCAGTTATCTATTAGATCCCTGCCTGCTTTATTAATGTAAGTAAGTGTGGAAAATAAAATTCTGCCCTGTATCCACTGAATTAGACAAGGAAAATGGGATTGTCCCACAGGCCACCTCAGAGTATTTTTTAAAAAAAATCATGGAGTGATTGTACAAACTGGTAGCACTCAGTACCCATGGAGTTAAGGCTTTCCTTAAATTATCCTTCAAAGTAGCTAAATTAACAGATTCAGGATGGGGAAAGGGATATCAAAACTAAGGAAGAATTGTGAGGTGTGTGTCTTTTAAACATTTTTGTTCTGGACAGTTTGTTCACAATTATGGCAGCTCAAGGCCTAATTGCCTGGTTTGTTCATTCATCTTCCATTATACAAAGTGAACTTATGCCAGGGAGAGAGATTCACTCCTGGGGAATTCCCACAAGCTGGAGCAGTCTCTGGCCACTTCAGATGCTGTGGGGAGAGCTCTGCCATCTGTCCCCCATCCCTGTGTCACCACCTGCTTTCCTGGACACTCATCGCCTGCAGTAAGGGAAAACAGAGCACAAACGTGTATTTTCCCTGTGTTTTCTATCCAGAGATATTAAACAGAAGAAGTAGGTTTATTTTATAGAGAGTAAGTTGGAGAGATGCTTCTCACAGGCAAAGCCACCCCCATTTTTTGAGGCCTGGTTGCATAGGACATTGTCCCCACAGGGCAGTTCCTTGGGTTAAGCCTCTCACTTCTGCAGGAAAAGGATGTGAAAAACTGCTCTATCAGCAAATGGATGCACTACCCAGACATGCAATCTTATATACCTATTTCTTTCCTCTGCTTTTATTTATACAGTTAGCCTTCTCCTAGCCATTCAGAAAGTTACTACAACTTCCTACTCATTTTCCTACTGTCACCTTTCTCCTTGCAATTTAAACTGTGTTTCTTTATCTTTCACATCAGAGAAAAACTTCAGGCTCCTCACTAGCTAGTTCCTATCTCCCCTACTATTTCACCTACTCTGATAGTTGACTTCCATCTTATTCCGTCACATAACTTCTCAAAATTGAATTTTCAAATATGGTATCAAAAGCAAAGCCATTTTACTGGTTTATTTCAAATTCCTATTGAAATCTATCTTTTGACAAGATGCCTGTGAACTGTTGACAAAAGTTAGGCTACCAGAGGGCTGACACTACCAAGAGCACTGAACATACCCGTAACCAGTCTTCTGCTGGTATCCAGCTCTGTCATCTTCTTTCATAGAGAACATAAATTCATGGGAGAGTCACCCCCTTTTGATCTTGCCCACCAGTATTCCCCACATTCTGTTGGTTGTCTACGACTATGGCTCCTAGGCACAATGTAGACATTGCCACAAAAATGTATTAATAGTAAAAGTATGAGGCAGGGGTTTTATAGCTCATGTTTCCATTACATATGGTTCAGGTATTCAGGAAGTTTCTCTTTTGTCAGTCATATGCTTAAATCTCCAGAGGAGTATTATTCCTAACTCAGCTTTTTTCGAAAAAAATAATAAACAAATGTTATAAATTAATGTAAAAAATAATTAAATACATTTGGCAGTAGTTTCTTCATATTTTTGTAGTTGGAATGTTTACAGGTGCATGCAGATAGTAGCTTTTCCTAAATAAAGCCCAGGATGAAAATTTCTTTTAGAAAAGAATAGAGTTTGACTAAGTTTGCAGGGAACTATAAGGACATCCTGCCAAAGTCTTTAAAAGGTCAGCCACTGATATAATCAGTGTATTTTAAATTAATTCCAGGAGAACTCTAATGTCTTTAGAACATGATTGCTTTTATTAAGAACATGTTCCTCAAATTTTTTACATAAGAGATATCAGCACACCAGACATGCAATGAAATGACATCCAAGGAGACCGCCTATGTACGTGAACCAGTGTTTTGCTTGGTTTTGTGCTTACTAGTAAAACAATATGGATACAGACCCCACAGAAAGAAAAATAACCAAGTTCGTTGGAAATTTGGTAAATCCGTTACTAATATTCTTTCATAATCAACTTTTCCCATCTCTTAGAAAAGGAATAACATTACCCATCCATTCCCCGTCAGATTAGAAAACAGGCACCTTGGAACTACATTCCTTATAAGCTCTCACACAGTTGCAGCTGAATAGGATGCTAAAAGGAGAGCTATTCTGTATGGATGCTACCTCTCAGATGATGAAGATACATTTCTGATGCCATATATATTCAATGTGGGACATTTCTACTGAAAGTAGAAGAGTAGAGTCATAATACCAGCAAACCTGGAAAGTTGCCATCTCCATACCACCATGGTGAGGACATTCACAATGGATGTACAAAACAGATCCAAGATCCCTCTTCCATCCAGCATAAGGCAACGAACGTAGAAGTAACAAGCAATGACCAGAGTGATACACTGAACTTGAACTCTCCCCTGTTGAGGTTTGTTTTACCTTCTACCTCATTCTTAACTGTTAGGAGGGAGAAGATGAGAAGTAAATGACTCTTCTGTTTGACAAGTTATTATCTGTGGTGTAATTTTTGGAAAGTCACATCATATTTGTTTTCTGTCCTACTTTTTAGTTGTCAGGGTCACTTTGATCACTGACTTTTAAGGGCAGAGCCTGTCTCTCACCATGTGTTTGCACACAGCTTGGCAGTGCAGGCTTCAGTTTGGATCAGGGCCTCTAAGTACTACCATCATATAAATAGTCATTCTCAGAGAAACAAAAATCAAACACAAGAACTACAAGGAGATGAAAAGCACACATGGTTTCCTGGTGACTCATTTTGTGCAGTCCTGAACACGTTGTTTTATTTTGCTCTCAAAGACCAAGTCACACGTGGTGCCCTCCAAAGAGTAGTAAGGATGCCAGCAGGAGCAGTAACCAACAGCAGAACTCAGGGCAAGCATTTAGGGATGGGGCTGCATTTTTCTCCTTTTTTCCTTCACTGAGTACTGCATCACTAAGCAAGTATCTCTCCCTGCCAGTTATAAATAGGCACTAGTGCCTTATCATGTTCTCACTCACTGGGAAAGAATGTAGATCAGCTGAAGAATGAGACACCAAGGAAAGCTGCTGAACGGCAATGACAATTTTTTTTTAAACCCTCTCTCCTTGAGTTGGAGGCACACATTCTTTGGGAGTGAGTTTCTTGACCTGGTAAATGACATGATGCTTTATGTACAAAAATATTAAAAGGAGATTATGTCACTGGTAAAAATGTGCTGAAATTAGGCCTTTCGCTTTTGCAAGCCTTTAAAGGAACTTTTCAAGCTTACCAAAAGTGTGCAGTCATGCTTCTGAGAGCCTGCCAAGTTCACATAAGGACCAGTCCAAGGGCACCTTCAAAGCCAGGGTGCTGATGGACACCCATGTAATATGGTGTGTGTTAGACAGCACATTACCAACAGGAGATCTCAGTAACCAGAGCCCAGGGTTAATTACCTTCCTTCATTCTTGTATCATAGGCTGAATCTTTAAATAGCTGTAAATCAACTCCAGGAAACATGGAGATGATTAGAGAAAGAGAAGCTATTAAGACAAGGCACTGGATGGGGATCAACAAGACACAGACCAAGATCCACATAGGTATTTAGGTTCCTATCCTCCCACCAATTTTATTGCTTAAAAAGGAGTTACAGTCTTAAATCCTTTTGTAGATTTTGGCCCTCTTTTTTATTCCCAGGCTCATTCAGCTGACAAATTAACTCACTTCTTCGTTCACGGTTCAAAACTTGTAAAACATATGCATAGCACACATGCACATCTTCACAGACTCCATGTCATTACAAGAAAGATGACAGCATATCTGCAGGCAAAAGCATTTTTGTCAAATAAATGACCATTCATTCTGTTGTGTGGCAGGAAGTACTTAATATTTCATCAGGTACTTTCAATAAAGCAAGGCATCATATTTTCCTTGCCAGTTCAACTGCAGCAATAAGTAATACAAAGGCCAGGGATTTTTACTTTTGAGCAGGGAAGGGTAATTTATTTTTTTTATATATATATTGCCTCTTTGGAGACACCTATCCTTTCATTTCTCCATACAGTAATTGATCCCACTTTATTCGGGGTTCCCAAGTAGAAGTTCTATGCATTGAATCTTTATCATCTGAGATCTTAGGACTACAACAAAATTAAAATACGAAAAAACAAAACAAAACAAAATCAAACCATTGTATATAAATAAAAATGTGTTCAGGATTTGACCTTAAAAGGAGTAAAGATTAGTAAAAAATTAAAAATAAGGATAATTTTTTTCAGCTTTGCAGTTTGGTTCTGCAGGAGAAATTTTTAAAAAATATTAATTATTTTAAGCTCTAGGAATGTCTTGCCTAAAGCATGTATAGAGCCAAAAGACAGCTATTTTTAGAGTGATATTTCTCAGCTTGTTTTGGCAAGGTAAATTCCAAAGCATTTGAAAGACTTGCATCCCCTGACATTAAAAACTTTGAGAATACACAGTTCAGTCCCTGTCTTCAGGGGAGTTTGGCAGACACCCACCCACAAGAGAAAGTTTTCCAGAAGGAAACTTACTGCAATAGCTTATTTGCTATGAGTGGAGTATCCTGGACAAAGTAATATTCACCATTGCCCAGGGTTAAAATAGGTCATGAGTATTGTATTTTCTAGATTACTCCATGGTTTTCAGTGCTTCCCAAATCCCTTGCTATAATAATCCATCCCCTTCAGACATTAAACAAATGTCAGAGATCTATTTTCTTGTGCTAATATCCCAGAACTCTTTCTGGACATCAACAGTAACTGCAAAAGACTGTTCCGGATTTGAATTCAGCACAATTTCAGAGGAAAGGGATCCTAAATGAAAATGGACCCCTCAACCGCTAACTGTCCCACATACAAACAAAACAGACAGCAACAAGAATTGTTCTTCCCCATACACCTGAAGTTGCATCTAGCAGATCTTCTCCTGCTTCTGGTAGGAGCCATGAGAAGTGCAGTACCCTCAGCATGAAGATTAGGAGCACCCACTGGCACTTCATTCCTACCTGTTGCTGTAATCAGAGGTGACCTAGTACCTCTCCAAGCCACCCATCCTTCTACAGTACCTTTCGTTTCACATGATGCTTTGTGGTAGTAAGTAAAAAAATGGGTCCACTTAAGAGTTCAGAGAGTAACAAGAGATGTAGTAGCTTAGTGTTAGCGTAGCAGCTAGCAGACCTTTGTTTTTCAGAAGCAGAATTCTCATCCTAATTTTACTAAAAACTATGCCAGAATGAGAAAATTTGTGTTTTGATTTTTTTAATACCAACAGAGACATTTTCTAAAATAAACGTAAGATCAGACAGGAATCTGGGCTAGGTATGGTAGAATTACACAAGCAGACTGACTTACACCTAACTTAGAGAACTGCTCCCAAAATGTATACACACCCTTTATGCTTCAAAGTGCTGGACTTTAATCTCCATTTCAATTTAAACCACAACCAGTGTCTAATTTCCCTTTCTTCACATTTTTAAATTCACAAAACTAACTCAGCAAGTTCTCATCCTCCCCTGCACCTGGGGAGAAAAAGGGCCAAAAAGGCAAGAGAAGCAACGAAAAGGAACAAGGGTGTTCCTGGGTTGTTAACTGACTTTGCTCCAAGAGGGGGGGAAAATTTGACCCACTTTTAGCAAGTGTTGTCCCGCTGGTTCTCACTGACTTCCATATGTTTAGGATGCTAAGCAGAGAATCAGTCCTCTCTGACAGTATAACATGCTGACATGGGCAAGCTGTCTTGTTCTTTGTTCATAAGGATCTGCCAGAATACTCTTTTTAATAGATCTGGATGTCTCCACATACGTTTGTTCTTGGCCACATAGTAGAGGGATATTCTGATCAACCAAATTCTTCAGCTTGTTATGCATGTCACAAAAAAATGTTTGGAAATAGTATTAGAAGAAAGACTCACAACTTATGTAACTGTTTCTTTGTTGTTTGTTTGGTTGTTTTTTTTTTAATCTGAGAATTTGCATTTTTTAAACATACTAGTTAATGAAACAAAGATTCTAGCCCTACCCATAAAATTCCTCTGTTCTACAGCTCCCAGATTTGAGTTCAATGTAGGACACTTGCTTTTCAGATTTGGGAGCCTGTGCTTTTACAAGAATGATTCAACTAGCTTTTCCCTACTATGTACCAGAGCTCCCCTTACAGTGCTCAGAGAGTGTAGAGTCTTAATGCAAGTTTAAATGTAGTTTCCAAAGATTTTGATGCATCTCCACATTACTGAAGCAGAATATGCCAAAGGGTCTCCACAGTGCAATGAAGTTTGACTATTCTACGTGCTAGCATCACAGACAAAACCGTGTAACTTCTCTTTAATTTCATTACCACTTAACAGAAATTTCTGATCACTGATCCAGGTATTGAGAAAAAAAAGAGAGAATATAAACAATTAAATACTTAGTAAACATATTTTCTCCTCCTTCCTCAGACTTACCTTAAGTCAAACACCTATCCTCCTTACTTCTTAGTCTCAATTTCCTTATTCTTGCTGCGAGATACACTCATTCCATCCCATTTCCTACAGTGAAGCAGTGGGTGGTCCAGGAAGCTGGGTTATGTGCATAGCAGCTTCTGCCTGTTGCTTTGTACCTGTTGTCCTCTTTCTACTCCACTGTGCTTCTTACTGTTTTTCTACAGCCACTCTGGTGTTTCTTACAGGTTTTTCAGGATCACCTCCTCCAAGCTCAAGAGTGGTCCAACTTGACAAGAAGAAAATCAAGCAAAGGTGACAGGAGGACTGCATGGATGAACAAGGATCTCCTGATAAATCTCAAGCATAAGAAGGGTGTGTACAAGAGGTGGAAGGAGGGAGAGGTGAACTGGAGGAATATAGGGACATTGCTCAATTGTGCAAAGATGGGGTTAGGAAAGCCAAAGCTTACCTGGAGTTAAGCCGGGTGAGAGGCAGGAAAGACAACAAGAAAAGGCTGGGGAAAAAGTGGGCCAGCTGCTGAATAGGGCAGGTGCCTTTGTGGCAAAAGACATGAAAAAGGACACAGTATTCAAGGTGTTCTTCACTTTGGTCTTTACTGGTAAAAGCAATCTTCAGGAATCCCAGGCTCCTGAGATCACTAGAAAAGTCTACAGCAAGGAAGGCCTACCCTTGGAGGATGAGGATCAAGTCAGGGAACTTCTAAACAAACTGTACAAGCATAACTCCGTGGACCTAATGGGATACACTCATGAATGCTGAGGGAGCTTGTCAGGGTCACCATGAGGGTACTTGCAATTTGGTTTTGACCAAAAAAAAAAAAAAAAAAGCTGATGCAATGGAGCCCCAGTGATCAAACTCCAATCAGGACCTGAACTTCACTACAGTTGTGGATTGTTGAGGGGTTAAGAGAATTGCTGCTCTTTGTTGCATAACTGCATTGCATGAACAACAGTCCTGCATTCCCTACAAAGAATTTGAGTATGAATTGTCCTTCCTTTTTCTGGAGTAGTTCTGGTTTTAAAAGTCAGTAAGTTGCATGATATAGGCTGCAAGGTCTGTCACCATTTAATCCCTTTGGTAAACCTGATCAAGTTTCCACCTTAATCATAGTGGGAGGAAAGATTGGAAATCTATGTAAATTTTTCAGTAAAAACAACTTAATTGATCATGAAAAAATATACAGAATTAAAATAGTTAAGAACTGAGGAAAAATAACATTTGTTTCACATAAAATTAAATGAGCAAATGGGACAGGAAGACACTGCTTAACACTATAAGAATGCTTTTATAACTGACTACCCACATTTAAAAGTTGAGTCTAAACACCATAGAGTGAGACGAATTGCACATAATGATGAGTGATAATATGATATTGAGCAATGCAAAATGTTGGCTTTCTATCTGGAAAACAACCTTCTTTATTAGAGACAAATCTGTTATATAGCAGCAGACCTAACTCCACCTTAGTTTTCTGTAAGTGTTCCAGTGTCGAGCTAAAGAAAGCTTTGGGTGACGTACCATACCCAGGGTACACTACTGGCAGGAGGATAATCATATTCTTCTTGGTCCTGAGAACTAGGAACTCCACCTACTTAACGTCTATATCATTGTTCCCTGTTTCCTGATATTGCATACATCTTCCTATATAATCCCATTCATCAAGCTGTGTCTTAAAAACAGTTATGTTCCTTTCCCCAGACTCATCATACCCCTACTAAAATTTTCCAGTACTGCCAGTTCTTTCAGTTTCTCACCCAGAGTGATTCACAGTCAAATTTTAAAAAGACTTCTTTTTTTTTTCTTTTCTTTGCAACACTGTCTTTAAGCTCAGTTGTTTGCTTCCCCTGATTTCCTTCACCCATCAACAGACTTAGGGAGTGCAATCCTGTTCTTGCTTTCACTGTGCTAGGCTATATAAGCCAGTCCTTCCCAGTCTCTGTCTTATAAGACAGGACTCTCATCACCTGGGCATTTCAATCATCCTCTCTGCATATGTTTTGTTTAAATTCCTCTTGCTGGAGAAATTGTACTAGGTACCAGAGGTAAAATCCTCAATGATGCTTCAGACTCATCTGCAGGCTATATTAGAAACATCATATCTGATAAATCTTAAGAGAAGTGTGCCTTTTTCAGGACTGATCCTGTCAGTGTTTCACAGTTATCCTATGGCTGACTAATACTCTCAGCCACCATGGCATACACTCCATTCTGGTTTCCGATAGGTGATCTCCCAGTTTCCAATGGAAAATCTTGCTATTTACTTCTGGGTGTGTAACTCTTGCACTTCAACAATTCAAAAGCAGAACAGGAATCTAAATCACCTAATAGTGAAGAGCCTGAACAGCTGCTATGATTCTCTCTGTCTTGAGAATGGTTAGCTCTTCCCCTTTTATGGAGAAAAAGAATGACCTAAATAGAAATACAATGCATTGTGTGTTTGCATGACCTCACCCTAGTCTTGTCTCTTTGGAAAGTACTCTACAGTTGACATGCATTCCAAGTATACACTGCTTTGTAAATGTTTTTTATTCCTTCTTCCCAGAGCTTATTTTAAGCCACTAGTTCCTAAACGAGGGTCACAACCTTACTTTTATGCACAAGCTTGGCAGTATAATTGGAAGTGGGGTCATGACCCCAGAAGTGGGTCTTGACAGACAGATGTTCTGAGATTCCAAACCCCTTCTGACCTCTTTTAACACGTTAAAGTCTCTAGCAGTGTGAAGCACACCATGAATGCAACATGAGAAGATGAAGCTCCACTTACCATCATTTGAGCAATTCTGATTATATCTGCATCTTTCAGCTTGAGTGACAGTCATGTTGCTGGTCTCAAGATAAAACTCTCACGGGTTTTCCCAATGTGCAATTAGTAATACAATTTTCATTGTGTCTATACAGGGTATTTTTAAGCAAGTGCAGTTCAAATTATACATCAAAGCTCTTAGTAATACACAGTACTTCATGAAGACTGTGGAGTTTATTCTAGGCCTCTCTACTTAAGCTGTGACACCATTGTGACGTGCTGATAAAGTCTTTCCAGCTTCCATAGGGATCATACACATCATTCCTCTCAGATAAATTGCACACAGTTATTCCTGAGAGCTGAAATAGTTTGATTTAATTACAGAGCAGTTCATGCCCAGATAGTGCTCTGGAAGGAATTCAAGGGCAAACATAGCCGTTTTCCATAGAAAAGGGACAGAAGCAAAATAGATGCAGACTGAGTGCTGTGTCACAAACATTATTATTTAGGTCCATATTCTAATACACTCATAAAATGAGGAAATGTCTTATCATATTAAGGTGGAAGTGGACCAATGATGAAATGTGTGCCAGAACACTCTAGTCCCACAGTTGTTTGGATTGTCTGCCTTCTCACTTGTGTAACCAAGTCTCCTTCTCAGAGCAGTCAAGGCATGAGATTGCCTTTCTCTCACTTCAGAACATGATTGGGAGGCAAGGGGACATATAACCAGATCCTGGAACTGAGAAACTCTCTGTAGTCCACCACTTTAGACAATGAGGCTATGCCTATGCCAATAAGTTAAACAGTGCCCAGGAACAGTCCCAAACACTCGAATGCAATTGTCTATACAGTTCCCTGTCAGAGGGCTCCTGGGCATGCTTTTGATCCCTGCCAGCCAGCACCTCCAAATAAGTCCTGGACATGGTCTGGGGTGTGAAAATTCCCAGGATCATTCCCAGCAGGGACTGTTTTGCAGGCTGAAAGAGTTTATTACGATAGACATAGACTATTCCTGCCAGTAAGCCGGTTTAAATTACGTACTTAGAGTGTTAAATGTTCCATTATCTTCATTAAAGCTATTTGTGATGTAACGTGTTATTGTGGTTAAGGTGTTGGGATCCTCATCATAGCAAAAAAATAAAGAGGCTTTTTGAAATACTCTGAGCCAGAAACAAGATCATAAGCAGCTTTCAATGGACCTGAAGGAGGCAGAAGTATTCACTTCATTCTTTTTGTTGCTGTGTATCTGCTCATAATATCAATCCTGTCTTCCCCAGAGCATGAAGACAGAGCTGGCAGTGGTGCTTGGGAAGGATATGTCAGCCTAAAGAATAAGCTCTTGCTAGTGGTGGATCATCTGTGATTGAGGGCACCCACAGTACAGCTTGGCCTTTTTTCTACTCTGACTGGCAAAGGCAGTAACTACCAATGTCCACTGGTCTCAGCCAGAAGTCTAGCAGCCTAGTGATTCAATGATGTATATGCTAACAAGAAAGTCTCCACAACCTTGACTAAAGGCGTCTTCACTCTAAGTGTCAATACTTACCTTCATTCTTTCATTTATTTTATTTCTTTCCTGAAGAAGAATAGCTGGCACCCAACAGATTTTATTTTATTTTATTTTATTTTATT
>NW_010333577.1:0-43945 GCF_000700745.2 Antrostomus carolinensis
TTGTGCTTGGGATTGCCCCAACCCAGGTGCAAGACTTTACACCTGAATGTCATTAAATCAGCACTTTCCAAATGCTGACACACAAACCTTTAGACAGAAAGGATCACTAGGTTTTACTTCAATCACCTGTAGCTCTCAGAAAAAAACCCAAAACTATGATCTCAGTTTCTTGAGCTTATAATTCACTTTTAGAGTTGCTCACTTTCTAGAAGATCTTAATTTTACTAGTGCAGATCATGGGAAGGTCTGTATAAGTGAAAAGGCTGAATACTTCTGCAATGCAGTTTTGTATGGATCCCTTACATTTTTCTGGCTTCGCCGTTTTAGAATGAGAAGTGTCCACATCCCAGTTGGATAAGGGTTTTACAGTTTACTGCATGATGTTGTTTTTACAGCAGAGTTATCACTCCTACCTACATAAAAGCTTCTCAGGCACATTAATAGTGTTTTCTTCTGGGGCTAACTGGCTTTAATAGATGGGTAAGGTGTCATATAACTACATAGATTTATACACTGCAGATTAAAAATAAATTACTAATCCTTATTACTCTCTTCTTTCATGCTCTGGACAAGAGTATGGCTGTACGATTCATTGATCAAGAATCATGGTGTTGCTTAATGTAGAGCAGTGCAAAGGACTGGGGGATATTTCCCCCTGAAGTTCTGCAGAAAAACATACTACACATACTAGCTACAGCTTCAGGGCTGGCACTGCAGTAACAAAGGGAAGCCTTAGCAATGTAGCTGATCAGTTCAGCACAGATGTTCAGATATGATTCACTGGAATTAATTCTTCATCAGAGACCTACTCTAAAGTGGCATTATCCTGGAGTTCATTTGAGAGTTTTTGGGAGTTTATGCCTTGCATCTTGTCTACGAATATTGTGGAAGATGGTTGTTTGGTAGAGAAAATGAATAGAAACGTCAATATTAAAATTAAACTCCATTTATATATACACCAACAGAACACCAAATCACCTTGGTCTTAACATTAAAGCTAATCCAGCAGAAAAAATGATGGTGGGAAGGATGTGATAGATGCAAAGCAGAATGCCTACAGCTGGTAGGACAGACAGCTACAATGACTGAATACAGGGCAGTCAGTCCCTTACACAGTTTCATATGTTTTGAGAATTATCACCCTCTATGATATTTAAATTGAGGAAATCTTCAGCTAAATCTTGATCAGCTTCAATATCTACCACATTATTATTCCAAGATCTGCATATTGAACATGACACATGCATTTTTTGTGATACACAATCACCCACACCACAATTAACATCTGTGCTGTTAATTGCTGCTTTTGAAAAATACACAGAACTTTTCCTTTTTGCCAAACACAGAGGAGATGATAGCAACCTTTGCAAGCCACTGCCCAACCAAGGAAGGAATTGGCAGCAAAAAGAAGAGCTCTGTAGATACCCTTAGAAGACCTCTGATATATATAGATTGTAATTATTTATAGAGGTTTTTATGACTATCATTCTAGAAACACATGTATTGCACACATATATAACTTTTTATTTTGCTACTGTGCAGAGTAAATACTATAATCAGTAGTTACCTACCACAATAGGTAATTACTATGCAAATTTGATACTGCAGAGACGGACAAAAATATTTGTCAACATCAAGGCTGTCCTACTCTTCTCACTGTAAACATAGCAATGTGTTCCTGTCCAAACACGGCAGAAAGAGACAACCTTTGTCTAACTGTGCTCCAGTGGGATTCAGTGATTTAGGTCAGATCCCAGACAAACATGATGCACAAATATGAGAGAATGATGATGAATCCTAAAACCTTTACAGACTGGAGTTACAGTGGGGTATCAGTCCAGAAGTAGAGATTAAGAAGACACTTTTTAATATTTAGTTATGATTAAAAGGCATGCTAGTGCAATATATGTATGTATTCCCAGTGGAAATACACACATATACATTTGTATCCACATGTGTGTGCACCCACAGATAAGCATATACAGATAAAGATAAAACTTCTTGCACTGCAGATATTTTGAATTTTAATTTGAGACTATTAAGCCTGAATGAAAAATGGCAGAATAAATTCTTGTTTCTGAGTGTATTGCAGTAACTGTATCTTCTACCTGCAGGCCTCCCCTCTCAAATGCTTTTGACACAGATAGGATTACTCCAAACCTGGTCAAGAAAGAAAACTAGTCTTTTATTCTTATGGCACTTGTATATTCATACACAAAGTGGAAGTGCTAATTCTGTAGGTAAATATGTGTTTGTTGTCTACACTGTAGCTTCAGAAGATCAGCATCCTGACAGAAGAGCCAGTTAAAAGCCTTGATGCTAATCTTCATTTCTATAGACAGTTGCTAAGTATAAACATTCTATCAGCTATGTGGCTCTAATCTAAAGCTGTTTATTGCTACAACAAAATAAGAAGAGAACTAGAAAGAGTTTGAAAGCAAATTTAAACTTCACAGGCTATGTCAGTGATTGGTGACATTTTCTTGGTCAGTTGTTATCTGTATGAATAGATAGCACATAATATTTTGGAAAAAAAAAAGAAAGAATCTTTGAAAATGCATAGGGTATTTGAAATACGAGTATTCAGATATTGTGGGGTCATACGTGATAAAAAAGATGGGATAAGCAGATCATATTTTGTCAGAAAACAGAATGTCAAGACTATCATTAGTGTCTTAGGAAGGGTCCAGTATAGTTCTGCCTTCAAAGACTAAATAATGCTACTGCATAAACTGGCTCAGGTAGAAGTATCCCAGGATGACTTCTGTGAGACTGGGCTACAATTGAAAATACTTTTTTTGGAAGAGATTTCAAAACTTTTGGAGAAGTTTTAATACTTCTCTAAACTGATGTTTTGTCTCACTGCCAGCATCTGATCACACTTGACAGCTTTGTGTTCCCATGGCAAAAGCTGCAGTGTTGTAGTGCATGTTACAGGAAGGGAGCCCTTAACTGGGTGACCATACTCAGGTCATACTGACTTTAAATTCAGTATCATCTGATCTAATGTAAGCATAAAATAACTGTAGCTGAATATAAATGGAATATTAATCAAACTTTCATAGCTCTACTAAAGACATGTCAGGTTGTCTTAAATTATTTGGAAAAATTTTGAATACATTTGAAAAAAAAATATATATATACTTCCTTTTATTCTGCTGTTGCATAGTTGCCCAGTTACACAGACTGGACCTTTTTCTCATTCAGGTATGAGATCTGGATAGGCTGGAGAGTTAGGCAATCATCAACTGCATGAAATTTAACCAGAGCAAGTGTTGGATTCTCTACCTGGGATGCAGTAATACTGGTTATACATACAACTTCAGGGACAAGAAGCTGGGGAACAGCCCCACATAAAGAGATCTGGGGGTCTGAGTTGATGGCAAGTTGAACATGAGTCAATAGTATGCCCTGGCAGCCTGTGGTGCATCAATCACAGCATCAATAGCCGGTCGAGGTGGGTGATTGTCCCACTCTACACTGCACTGGTGTTGTCCCACCTCAAGTACTGTGTGCAGTTTTGGGCACCTCAATATAAGAAGAACATCAAACTATTACAATGTGTCCAGAGGATGGTGATCAAGATGGTGAAAGGCCTCGGGCACAAGACTTAGAATGAGCGGGTGAGGTCACTTGGCTTGTTCAGCTTGGAGAAGAGAAGGCTGAGGGGTGACCTCATCGCAGCCTACACCTTCCTCAAGGTGAGCAGAGTATGGGGAGGTGCTGATATCCCCTCTCTGGTGACCAACAATAGGACACAGGAATGAAGCTGCATTAAGGGAAATTCAGACTGGACATTAGGAGAAAGTTCTTCACTGAGAAGGTAATCAGTCAGTAGAACAGTCTCCTCAGGGAAGTGGTCACAGGACAAAGCCTGTCCAAGTTCAAGAGGCATCTGAATGGTGCTCTTAGTCATATAGTTAGTCCTTCAAGGAGCAGGGAGTTGGACTCAGTGATCCTTATAAATCCCTTCCAACTTGAGATGTTCTATGATTCTATGAGTCTAAATCAGGTGCTAAAATCACTATGTTCGTGTTGAGGGGTTTCACTACTACTTTGCTGAGTTTTTTTCTTGCTTATGCACCCAGCATGGTTGTGTTCAGCATCTGCTGGGGAGGAAGGCAAATTTTCTTTCAGCTTCAGTGGTAAAAGGCCTTTGGGGTCCTGAGACAGATTCAGCTTCAGAATTGATTGGGCCATTTTGATACTTGGTTCCCTAAATATTCGCAAGATAAATGTCTACATGCATGCTAAGTTCCCCATAGAACATGATCTTGGTCTCAGAGATCATGTTTCACATTTTCTTCCTTACTATTTATGTTCTGCTCTGAAAGTAAATGAATACTAAATTGAATCAGCAGTTCAGGCTTGCTACATTTCATTGATCTATGACAGATCAGAGCTTCATGCTGAGCTAATGTGGCCCCAGGCATCAACCTTTACCGCTAATATGGTTTTAAAATTCTCTACTCAAGTCTATTTATTATGAATGTAATCTGTTTTAGGAAAACACCTAAATCTCTGTTAATGATTCATTCAGATGCATGCAGTGTCCTCATTTAAAATGTCCAGGTCAACCTAGCTTTCTCTGATTATTTTAATAGCTCACATTGTTCTGTCTTAACTGGTTTACTTCCAGTCTCACTCAGTTTCAGATATTTTTTGCCTGACTCCCACTGATGATAGACTGGGCTGATTTATTTCCTTATGCAACATACTTTATAGTCTATAGTTATTTTTTGCCACAGTAACACTTTATCATCTTCCTTTCCCAGCAACTCACTCTCTCAGCCACAAGTAAGAGTTAGGGAAGTTTTCTGAAATTTCTTATGATCTGTCCAGTCATAATTTTATGTGGGATTCTAGATCTCAGATTATACACTTTTCTTAACTCAAAAAGAATTAACTCTGGTCCTTGGTGCCCCTCCAATGATTGTCATCCATCAATACTAATAAGGAAGAGAGTGGACTCAGCCTCCTGATGTCAGCAGATAGACTTCAAAAACATTGACATTTGTCATCCGGCTTGTCATCTTTGATAAGTCCCTTCACTCTTTCTGCTTTGCCTATTTGATCTGCTGCATTCCTTTTAGTTTCTCCTTACCTTCCTCTCACGTGCTTATTCCTTCCAAGCATGAAGCAGTGGCAGAGTTGCTTCTGGCTATTTATTAAACTGAAAAATAAAACTCTGTGTTCAACTGGAATAATAAGATTTTGATTGCTCATTTTAAAAGGCTAACAAAAAACCCCCCAAAATCCTAAAGATAGTTTTAGTCTTGTCACTACTTGTCAATCAATCGCACATGATATCTTTTGACTTGGGGTAATTTTTTTTTTTAATAATTGATTTCTCCCTAAAAAGTAGATAATTTTTCAAATCAAACCCCATATATTTGGAACATAAAAGAACATATATTTTTAAAGTTACTATATAATATATTTCAATATTCTGTAATGGAACTCTTTGTTGAATCACATTGGTCATACTTGGGCTGAAATTGCTTCTCAATCTAACTTGAATTCAGGAAATTGTGAATTTTTCAGTGAATTTACTGTCCACAGAAAATTTCTGGCCAACTCTAAATACAAACAATAAGTAACTATATACTGCTACTCCTATTATTTTGTGCTTTGGCTTAGATTTCATACTTTCTTGTTAAAATAATTTCAAAATATGTTCCGATTTCTGTAAATGCCCACAGTGCTTCTGATGAACAGTATATTATATGCAATTAGCTTTCGGTTTAACAAGGACATCCAAATTAATTCCATGTTAGATTTCTCAGAAATATCTTCAGTCTCTTGAAAATTCTTATTCAAAGTTTATAAAATAAAGAAGTAGATAATCTTGCAAAATTTCTACCATCTTGAATAGTAAAAATATTTCCAGCCTGCTTGCTCTCTTGAGGATTTATTTCATGACATATTTCAGGTTCAGCTCAAATTTGTCCTTGAACGTAAACTCTATTCACCATTTGGATGCATACCTGTATATCTAGGTTTTATCTATCTGACATACAGTTCTGGTAGGGCAGTTCATTGTTTCAGAGGAGTTAAAAAAGCACCTGAAAAGTCACGTGCATCACAATTGTGCATTTTTTCTGGTTGTCAAGGAAACCACCCTAAAATTCCTGGCAACAGACTTCATCCCAATCGGTAATGGAAACACCACAGGTATTAGCCAGTCAGTCACCTCCCACTGGGTGTTATTTTCAGAACAAGTCAATAGATCAGATTCTCCTCTTCATGCAGCTCTGAGGCAATGTGAGGGTTTGTCATACGCCTTTGTGTCCCTGGGGCTGGGCTCTCTGGGCTGCACACGCAGGCAGTTTCTCCAGGCGTTGAGCCATATCATAGGTGAGGCTGGTAGGAGTGCTTGCTGTTAAACACTGTTCTTGAGGTAAAGAAAAGCCCTTCAAAGCACTGTATTAAAGCTGTCTTTAATGTGCCTAAAGGCTGGAGTGAGGACTAAAAATTATCGGGGGAAGAGGATAGCCTTTGTTTCAGATGGATGTTTTTTCTCATCTTGTGCAAACGCTGTACAAATATGTTTACATTTACAAACCTAAAGAAAATAATAATGATTTTCATATTTGTAATGGGTACCTATATTTGGTTATTGAATGTCCTGAGGATGTTGTCTGAGATTTCCAGTCCTGGGAAGAGGAGAACATTATGATTGCAGTTCTAGGCTCTGCTGTGAGTGGTATATGCAGGCACCCAGACTGAGGGCTGGGGACTGACCCTGTTACCAGCTTGTTTCCAAACTGAGTTGGTCCAGGGAGCATCCAGAAGAGTAAAATGTTTTAATTTAATGAAGAGGAAAGTAAAGCTATATGTATGATTGGGGATATTAATAGGAAATTTGACTTGATGATCTTAAGGGTCTTTTCCAACCTAAATGATTCTTTGATTCTATGATTCTATAAAATGATAGAGCAAGCTGGAAGAAGGTTACTTGAATGGTAAATGTAGAAAATAAGAATGGATGAGGAGAAAGACTGATAGGAGGAAGAGGAGGAAAACTGTACTGTGTTTCTGAAACAGGTAGGTAAAATGTGAATTGAAATCCTGTGGGATGGGGATAAAAGAAAGATAAAAGATGTAACACTGAGGAAAAATGGTTGTGGAAGGATGAAAAATCAGTCAGAGAATTCACAGTAAAAAATGGGTTAACCAGGACTGAGTAAGGGAAAGGGACTGGAAGGAGGTGGAATTGGAATAAAAAGAGAAAGGGAAACATGTTTGGGATGGGAATATTAGAGTTGAGAGTCCAGTGGCTTTATATTAGGACTAACTGGACAAAAAAATTGTAAATGGAATGAAAAAATCTGTACAGTGGTGATCCATGAAAAGAAAAGTTCCAAATAATGATACAGGTATTGGTGTGGAGATGTTTTCCTTCTGGGAAACTATGAGAGAACATCTTGGGTCTTCATACTTCATTCATACCATCAAAACCCACTGGAAAGGATATTTTGAGGTTAGAAGATCTCCTCCAAGAAGGACTGGGAGCAAAACAGTTTTGTTGTAAAGTTTCTGTAGACCTCTTGGGTTTTTTCCTCTTACTGATGAGCTGTTTCTCTTGCAGATAATTATTCAGTGAAAATCTCTCACAGTCTATGGAGGAGCATGTTCATGGTAGACTGGAAAAACTATGGTATGGATTTGAAATGTACACCTACTTGTGCAGTAGCTGCCATGGTTAATTTAATCACAAGCCAAAATAGTGAGTATAGCTTCATGTTGATTTAAATGGGAATATAATTTGGTGCCTATGTGTGTTGAATTTGGACTTAGATCTTTACGCAAGATTAACCAATGTGGAGATATGTAGAAAAGGGAAGAATACAAATGATGGAATAAAGCTGGGACATCTGGTGAACTGCTGTAATCAAGTGACAAGAGCCTGGGGAAAGAAAATGGAAGCTCTGACAAGACTAACAGCAATACTGAGGAAAAGTAGGTTATCAACTGGGAAATTGGAAATAACTATGATATTGGTATTGTGACCTTTTTCCTGTGGGATGAAGGGTTGAAAATGCACCACTTCAGTATCAATTTGCATTTTAAAACCCTCATGTGCTATGCAAGGAAGGACATATCTATGTTAGGTTGCTTGAACATCTTAGTTCTCTAATTCACTCTCCAAAAACCTTTGCCTAGGGAGAAGGAATTCAAACAAAGGCTGCTTAGACTGTAGTGCTGGTCAGCTTTCCTCTTCACTGGGGACTATGCTAGAGAGGAGGAACCCAGTTAGAGATTTGGGAGAATAATTTCTCAGCTTCCAATGTTGCCCTCCTAGGAAAGCCTGGACAGGAGCCAAATGCTCTCAAGCCTATGTACTAGGAAGATCTCAGGGATGCTACTGCATTTCCCAAAGTTTCTTTGTGGGTCCATTTGTACATAAACCCTTTTATCTCTCCCAATAGCCCAGAAGAAGCTGTCTGCAGACATATCCAGTGTAGCATCCAGTGATACTCATGTCATGCATTCCTTGGTCTTCCTACTGTACATTTTGCAAATTGGTGCAAGTAGCTCCTGGTCAGTTCAATGTTTGGAGGAAATCAATTCTTGGAAGGAAGAGCGAGACAAATAATCAAGTTCACCTGAAAGACAATAAAAAAGATTAACTGAATTCATTAACATAATGAATTGATTAAGAATAAGTAATACCAAAGCAAAACTAATTTCCTTGGTTACAAAGAGGACATGTAGATAATGTCTTACATGCCATGCCATAACTTCAAGAGTAAGCACCTTGATCATCTTTCACAGTAACTCACAAAAACAGAGGAAGAAAAAATGGAAGAAAGTAACTTAGTGCACAGTAGATGGAAATGTGTTTGAAAAATGGTACTTAATATATATTTTAATGATTCTATCTTGAACCAAAGGATCAATTTAGTGGTGTTCCTGAAGGACCTGTATTGAGTCTGTTGCTATTCAGTATTGTCAATAATAAGCTGACAGGAGCTTTGTAATTTTGCAGGTGGTATCAAGTAGGAAAGGCTTGAAGAACTGGGTGGGAGGAATCCAAATAATCCTGTGAAACTGGGAGTGAGAATTGACAAAAATGCTAAATTCTACATGACTGGAATACAGATACTGTTCTAAGGTAAAAACAGTCGGCTGTCCTAACAGGATAGTGAAGAAATAGCTGGGTTACATGTTTATAAAACAAGGATAAGGTATTTTTGTTACTCACAAGTGACCATGAAACACAATGATAGGTTACGGCAGAAAAAAAGCCAAATTCCAATGAGGTCAGCAGAAGCTGGAACAAGCCACATAACACAATCTATCTTCTCAATTCTGAACTGGGAACACCTCAGCTGGAGTGCTGGGTCCAGATAGTACAATGAACTGATAAGCAAAATGGAAAAATGAAAATATGGTTCCAATTTAAGCTCAAGTTACCACATGCATATTGGACAAGGTGAAAAGGATGAAAGGGAAGAGAAAATACTGAATTGTGCAATGTGCAAAGAGCAATGCAGCATGGGGAAGAAGAACTGGAAGTTCTTATTGTTGAAATTTGATAGAATTCTCAAAATTCTATCAAATTCACAAAAACCCACTGAGCATTCTTTCTTGGAACTTAAAATTAAGCACAAGTTTCTTTTTAAGAAAGATGGAATTGTCATAAGAAGTGAGAAAGATACTTCTTCCTATTTAAACCAGTATTCCTTGTTTTAGAGTTCTTAGAAATTTAATACTACTAGATAATTGTAATGGTCTTTTCCAACCAAACTATTCTATGATTTTGTGATCCTGAATGCTGCTCAAATTTTTTTCTAACTAGAAAATCCAGGAGAAGGTGTGACAAAGACACTAAGCCAAATTAATCTGGAGGAATTTGACTAAACTGCAGGAAACAAGTTTGGGAGACATACAGGGGATGCTTCATACATAAGTCTGAAAAAATATGATATTGAAGCCTTTTAATTTTCTATCACAAAATAGGCAGTACTCACAGAGAGCAAAACCCAGTTCTATTCGATATAGATGAATTGTCTCCCTGATTGGAATTTGGTAGCTACATGTGAAGCAGTGAGCATTACATGGTTGTGTATGTTATGCCTATGCCAACTTCAATGTTTAACATTGCTGTTTCAAAAAGCTAAAAAAACACTTGAAAATCCTGAGTTAAGTAATAATTGATAGTGACAAGAAGGAAAAAAAATACAGTTAACATAGTAAAAGAAAGCTAGGCAAGTTTAGAAAGCTTAGTAAAAGGTTGAAAGCAATTTTGTATGTTTGGGTCAGAGTCCCTTCTGGTCAAAAAAGGAAGAGAACAAAAATTGAGCAACTACTGTTTTTAACGGCATTAGGGAAAAGCACTAGAAAATCATGACAAAAGAAACCAGTCCTGTGTTAATGCAACAGAACACAAACTTTCCTGTAAATCACTGTCTGTTCACCTGTAATTTTGAGAATTTCATATGTATAATATTCTTTTATAAACCAAAGAGAAAAAATTATGTTCTTTTTTTTATTTACCTCTCCATCTACTGGTTATTGGAATTTGAAAACTTAAATAACCTCACAGTTTGCTTGTTTTCCCCTGCAGATATGTCTGTTCAGACCCTCATTTTATAGTCCCCTCATTATTGTTCCCATATCTTCCTACATGTCTCTCTCGAGAGGACAAAGTTATGGGAAGTTTTCCCAAACAGTGGGTTTCACACTAAGAGATGGAGATTTGTTTCTTTGAAAGCTAAACAGAATGTCATGGTTATTAACATGCTGTTTTTCTCAATGCAACTTCCCTGCGTACTTATTCTAGGCAGTGCTGCAGGCATCAGCTTTTATTAAGCCTATTCAAAACTTTCGATTGTAGGACCAGTTTGCTTATAGATTTGAGAAAGCTTTGATTATTTCAACCCAAATTTGTCATATGCAGTTTGAAGCTGTGATTTTATTTTTTTTAGACTTGAAACACTGTGTGAAATATTACACAGACTTAAGAAGAAATATGGGTAAAAGAATCGCAGATAGAGAAAACAGTTTAACGTGCATGACTTTCAGTTGTCTGGACCAAGATGGGAAAAAAATGTAGTTTGAATTTTTTGTGGAGTAAATGGATCTTTTTTTAATCACTTAAAAGAATAGAAAAATGACTTGTTACTTTTGCTCAAGACAGGGAGGAATGGCACAGAGGGTCCAAAGTGACTTTAGGCTTGGTGTCCTTTGAGAAGCTGGAGGAGAACATCCTTGGGTTACTGTCACTTAAGAGATGTTAGGGTTCCTGAGACACCTCCAAGAGTCCCTCTCAGCTATACCACTGGAGACACTTCATTAGGCTCTGAAGAGTAACTTCACATCTGCTTCTTTGACACAGAAGTTCAAGACCCTGGGCAGAGCATTTAAATTGAAGTTTTCACAATTCTTTTGTAAGAGAATTGATGAGAGGAGGAAAGAATAGGGAACAAAATGATAGAGAGAGGAAAGAAGACATATATGTTGCATTTGTAAATCCTAAGATAATGCCATTCAGAAGTTCTAGTTGAAAAATAATAACAGGTTGGATGCAGTAAAAATGGTCAAAATGATAAAACAGAGCACAGCAGGAGTATATTCACCCAAGTTAATGTGAGTGAACTGCCACAGTAATGGCCAAATGAGTCGGATGGCAAAAAGGCACTTAGGAACTTCCATATTAAGTTAGAAAAATCTAAACTAATCTGATATGCCCAGCATGGGCAGCATCAGTGATATAAGGGTTTGTGTATATTATACAATCTGTCTGATAAAATGATTAAGTTTTTAATATTCACAGAAATATCTGATCTTTTAAAAATCCTTCTGTAAGACCTAGCTCCCTTATACCTTGTGACAATGACTTGCACAGATTAATTATTTGACTAATAAACTACTTTCTTCTTCTCACTATAAAACTTAAAACTGTATGACACATCCCACATTCCCTTCATCACTATCTTTCATGATACCTTTTATTTGCCTTCTACTGAAATGTGAATAGCCATAAATTACACTGCTTTGTACAGATCATTTTTCCATGCCTCTAATAATCATAGCTGCCATTTTCTTATTTTGTTTGTTTTATTCTTCCATTTCTGTCATATCCTAGGGACACTTGCATTTACTTTTATAGAAAAGTAAAAATGGAAACAAACAAGATCCTTAAAGACTTCAGTGAAGCTTTGTGAATAATTGCATCTATAAAGTTCTTCAAACCACAGTCAGTCTTTTCTACAGATTGTATAATTTGAGCAGTTAAAATGTTGCCTATAGTTTTATTTTTTGTCTCTCATGAGTACTTAAAGTTGAATTTTCTTTGCTTTCAGTTTGGACACAAATATAATGATAGCTTTATTTTCAGATTTGACGTTTAAAAGTTTTCGGTGAAGATGTTGATTTTTATTTCCTTCTCATCCAGGAGGCTGAATAATTAAAACTTATGTCACATCTCAACAAGAATAGTCAAAGTTCATGGCAAAACTCAGTTCCAAGTTCTTTAAATAACTGACAAAGACAATGATGGACATTTGTGTTTAACAGAAAAGTGGTGATAAAAAATCTGCCCTCCCAATAAAGGCTATAATATCATAAGCTGGTATAAAACTGGTTTACAGCTAGTGGGTCTCAGTGCTAGCTGGATAGACTGTATGGTAAATAAGGAATTCAGAGAAATTACTTTGCATTTTCCCTAGTGGAAAATAAGTGAGCAAGAGCAGAAGCCTCCATTAATAATTAAAAACTTGTTCTATCCAACGGTCCAATCTTACCTCTCAGGGTAAGATCTTTTCCCATAATTTGTTAAGATACAGTAAATCATTCAGACTTATTTGAATAAACTATTTATATATTTTAACCCCAGTAATGGTATTATATTAGACTGGACCAACATAAAAAAATCTTCTTAGTCTATATTGTCATCTGATCAAGGAATTCATAGAATCATACAACAATTTGGGTTGGAAGGGACCTTAAAGATTATCCAGTTCCAACCCCCCTGCCATCAGCAGGGACACCTTCCACTAGACCAGGTTGCTCAAAGCATCATCCAATCTGTCCTTGAACACCCCCAGGGAGGGGGCATCCACAACTTCTGTGGGCAACCTGTTCCAGTGTCTCACCACCCTCTCAGTAAAGAATTTCTTCCTAATATCTCATCTAAATCTCCCCTCTTCCAGTTTATTGCCATTACGCTTTGTTCTATCACTACCTGTCCTAAAATATCACTACCTGACCTACAATAAAGAGCTGAGTAGTAGGAAGAATTTCCTTGAAGGTGTGATGGTAGAAAAAATACAAAGATTTCTAATATATAAAAAATCTCTTCTGAATCCAGAGTATTAAGCAGCACCACTCAGAACTGTATTCAATATCAAGGCAAAAAAGAAACTTTGCTGAACAAAGTAATATCCATCGAGTTTTTTGATTCTCCTTCATAGTTTACCGACATGAAGATAAAGTCATTATTTTAATACCCCCTTTTCCAATTAGCCTTATTGTCCATGAAAAGTCTCATAAAGACATAGCACTTCATTAGTTTCAAGATGCATTGCATATACACAGAGTATAAAGGGATGAGACCTGCCCCAAACTATTATAGTCTCCACAAGTGAGATAGTCTTACAATTTCATTATGTTTTGTATTAATGTCTTAACTAGTGAAATAGTTAAACATGCATCCTCCTTTTCTAACCTTCAGTGTTTTCTGGATTAATAAATTCATTAGTGTCACCCACTTTCCTTACTGTCTCCTCAGTGATTAATTGATATTGAACAAAATTTTAAAGTGTTTTTCCCCTTCAATGCAAGTGAAAGATACCACATGATCAACACAAGCTCTTAAGAACTTTCTGCATTAGGTAAGTTCAATCAGGAATGGCAGCAATTCCTCCTAGTAAGGCTAGGTAGCAAATCAGATGTATAATAGGGAGGTATAACTTTATCTCTGTTTCTGAGATGCTATACAAATGAGCAACAGTAGCTGCATGTTACAGATGGAATAACAGAGATCCAAAACCAGAATGTAGGATTTATCTCACTTAACCTTTATTATTGAAGAGCTAAATACTTAATTATGCTTTAGTGTCAGTGGCAAGTAGTAGGCAGTTCGAATGAGCAACTAATCTGAATCATCTTAGATGCTTATTTTAAATCAATATGAACTGCATTGAGTGCCTGGGTTATTAAGTCTAAGCAAGTTGCTTAAATGTATGCACCAAATGGCAGCTGCACTAATGGTTTGGAAACATATGCAAAGAGCCAGCAGATACTGCAAAGGAGCTGTGATAGGTATGTCTGTATAGTAGACACCTAAATTTAATTATCTTCATCCATGAGCTGAATCTTATCCAAAAGTTAGATGAAGCATTCCAAAAGTGACAAGCTAATGTCATTTAGTAGTATAGACCTGTTTCACCTAATACCTGCCTAAAAGTTATTTAGTCCAAAGCAAGTGGGAGAAGAGGATACCACAGAAAGATATTTATTTCCTTTTCTAAAATAGGTAGTGAGGACAAGTGAGACAACAGTGATAGCTGAGTGGGTGATTCCTTCCATTACTTACAGCTGGAACTCAGGTCATGTGATGTTTACAAGTACTTAGCTGTAAAAAGATAAGTGAGAGGAAGCTGGGCTGACTGAAAGAGCAGGAGCCTGGTGGAAGGTGCACAATCTACAGCAGTCCCATTTAACCCTCACTCACAACAATCTTTGCACAAAACTGCCTCTGCTTAGACAGCAAGGAGCAGGTTAACAGCTAACACAATCCCTCAGGTTTGTGTTATAATGCTGTCTCATTTTCTAATGGCAAACCCGTGTTGGTTTAGCTCCTCTGTACTCTAGAAAGGGATCTGAATTTTGCAAACTATGAATATGCCATGTGCTATTGAACATCAAAATCAGTGAAGCTGTAATAGCATTAGTAAAACCTGTCAAATGATGGGGAGTCAATAGTCGCATAAATGTAAATGATCAGACATGATTTTTTTTTTTTTTCCCCTTTAGCTTAAAAGCTACTGAGGCGCTTCCATTAGAAACCTAGAGATGGTAGGTTGATTGCAGCCTCAGTGGAGGTTTCTTCAGATCTTGGAGAGAGATCTTGAATTACTCTGTAGAGGTGCTTAGCTTTTCACCTAGACTACCACATAGAGGTTCGAAGGTAAGTAGGCTCCTAATTCAAATGCCTTAAATTAGGTGGGATGAATCTAGGACCATTTATTAAGATACTCCATGATGTTTTAGTACCAAAATCAAAGAAAACACAGCTTTCACAAACAGAGGCATTATCTCACAGCAGGTTTCTCCTGTTTACTAAGAAGAGTGTAGGGCATTTTACTGACATGTTGCAGGTACTCCTCTGCATTAATTCAAGAGAAAATGAACTGTTCCAGCCACTGGCTACAGAAGCTTGATTCTTTATCTTAAGCTATAGCATTTCACATTTCCTATTTAATATATACAGCCATAAACTTAACATTATTAAGATTTCTTCATAAGAGGAAGAAGAAAGTAGAGCTCACTACAGGTCCCATGTTTCTTCAATTTCACAGCTCAGTTACCAGAGACTTACTTAAAGAGGAAAAGCTACAAGAAAATTCAGAGCTACTGGAAACTTGTATATGTACATATTAATATGTTCAACCCTTTGGGTGTTATTAGAGTGGAAGTGACATCTAGTATATGCTAAAGCTACATATAATGAAGAAAGGGGCTCATGCATTTTTTAATAGGAAATGACAGAGGGTATTTCATCTGCAGAACCATGTGGTTTTACCTAAACTAGCTTTAAAATAGCTAACTTAGCTGGTGGTGGTAGAGAGCTCAGAACATGCTGAGATAACTGTGAGCACTTACTTTTCTTCTTAAAGTGTGGTGGGAGGTGTTGCAGCCCACAGTGAACTCCCTGTGACTAACATTTGAGCCAGATGAAGCTGCTTGATCTACTCATGACAGAAAAGGCCATACAGACATATTGCAAATTTGCAGGCCAAGCAAAACATAGGTGCTTTAAGGCTTAAAACTTTTGATTCTTTGACCACTAGTCTGAAGCACTGATTACCTGAATTTTTTTGTCAGATAATCTCTTAACAGGTGAGACTGGAAATCTTAAGTACGTGAAAGAAAGTAGTGGACAATGTTTGGGTGCTAGACAGCTCATCCAATAGATTTGAAGACACAGTAAGGATAAAGTAAGCATTTAGCTTGTTCAGTGTTCTGGAAAGTAAAGACAGGATTGACTGTAACAAATTTGCTTAAAGCATTAAAAGATAGGTTGGTTCCTTTATGTGCTGCTTTCATTTCACCACTAACCCAAGATTATTATCTTCTATCAGCTTCAAAGATTGTATTTGCCATGGTTCCTGGGGATGAGCATTTTTCTGAGATAATTTACCTGTAAATGCAGTGTAGACTGGTGATGAGAATCATCATCCAATTAACACACATGTGGGCTTATTTCACTGTAACACGCAGCTTAACATCCATATCCATGACCTGGTGGCAAGACAGGCGACAAGGGATCTGTCGAGGACATAACACTGGTTATGGCATGTAGGGAACACACCAAAGGCATTGGCAATTCCCAATGTAGGGAACCTCTCAAAGGCAATTGCCAGGCTCTCCTTGTATGTTCATTACTCGTGGGTTGTGGGTGGGCTTTTTTTGGCAAGTAATGTAATCATGCAGCTATGGTAATGTGAGGGGTTATACTGTGAAAAAAATCAGTAATTGTGTCTCAAGGTTGATTTCTGTCATGCTATATTCCTCATGACAACATTTGTGATTGCACTGCAATGAGTTATAATCCAAGAGTGTACTAGTAAGAACCAGACTTCACCATGGTTCCTGAAGAAGGAGAAAAGGGTGCGTCTTCATGAGAGAGTTTTGTCGGGTCCCGAATCACTCATTTGATGCTCCTGAGATGGTAAACATGATCAAAAAGTTGCCTGATTGCATGACTGTGGCTCTGAGCCCAAGGCAGTGCATCAGGCTTTCTTGTGGTGCTCACTGCACTCACAGGGCTTCTGTTGGTCTGGCCATGCTGCCTGGGGTAATAATGTGTGACCTACACTTCTTTTCCTGTTTAATATGTTCATATCTGGTTAGGTCCCAGTTCTGCCCCTCCTGCTTGCTGTTCAAGTATTATCACTCCTTAACTAAGTCTAGATGACTAGAATTAGAGTCTCATCCTGCTAATAATGATTTTATTTTACTCAGGGAGTAGCTTTCTATCTGTATCTGGGTCAGTATTAAGCTTAGCTTCCAGTGTTAATTTTCATGCTAAATATACTTAATTTGTTCCTCCTTTATAAGCAGCTCCTTGATCCAGTAAATCTTCTTGTCCCTCCTACAGTGTCTCTAGCTCTGAATTGTCATGATTCAGTGAATCTACAGAGGAACTATTTTAATTATCCTCCCTTTCTTTCTTTCACTAGGATGTCCAAGCTTCCCACAGAGGGAACATTCTTACCCTCCTTCAGCTCCCTTGAGGCAAGCAGAATTTTTTCATGTCAAGTTATCTTTTCGTCTCCCAAAACACACTAGATCAGCACTTCTCAGTGCTGGAAGGTTGATTTCTGCGGGGAGACACCAGCTGCAGGGAGAGAAAGATACAAGCTCAGGGGAGACTTCCAGAGAAAAGAGATATGTAGCCTAATTTATGTAAGACTTGGCAAAGCCAGAGAGAGATCTGATCTACTGCATCACTTGTTGGACTTCAAGTGCCACAGAATTTAGCATGATCCAATGCAAGAATAAAAACCACATCTGCAAAATTTGCAACTGGTAGCTGTTTTTTGGATTTAAACCTCACAACAATTTTGAGGTGAGTAGTGGGCATGAGGAGAGGGATGAAGAATATCCAGGTCCCAGACATGTATTGAATCCAGCCCAAATCCATCTGCTCAATTTCCAATAGTCCTGAAAACAAGTTTCTGGGCATCCTGAGACCTGGGAAGAAAACATCACAAACTTAGCAAACAATTAGGACTTTGCTTCATGCTCTTACTTAGAAGGCAATTGCTTAGACGGCAGCTCAAGTATTAGTGCAGTTAGTTGAAAAAAATGACAAAAGCCTGGATAAAGCGCTTTCCTCTCAGGCTCAGCACTGTCAGTCATCCATTCAGGCTTCAGAAGTTGCCCGGTTCTCTTTATTCAGGAAGAGGCTTACCGGAACCACCACATACTGTGTCAAACTACCAGGAAATCCTTTATCAGTGCATTCTTTTGAAACTGTCATTGAACTTTATGGACCTAAAGAGTGATAACCATTAATAATACCATGTTCTTTTTATCCATGTGTCTCTGTTAGTTTCAGTTGGCTTTATCTTGAACTCAGGATTTTCAGTTTGGACCAATCTGCTGCAATTCCCCCTCCCTCTTTGCCTTTTAAAAAGTAGTGCTTAACCCATCATATGGATAAATATTGGAAATATATTTATAAAAATATATAAATACTGGAAAAATATTAAACCAGTTCTTATCCAGGTCAGAAGTCTATGCTTTTAGACTTCTTTTGGCAAGTTCATGGACAGGCTGTATGCCACGGTCCACTTGCATAAGCCCCACAAACAGCATAGCTAGTCAGAGTGCTCAGTTTTTTGTGTTTTGGTGTTGGACTTTTGGGTTTTTTTTTTTTTTTTGAGAGGTGTTTTTTAGCTTTAAATTAATAAAATATGTGTGGGAAGTAAGGAACTGATTCCTTTCTATATCTAGGGACAATTCTGATACTAGACTCATCTGCCTTTAAGAATATGTGTACAGCCATACCCAGCCATCCAAGCAGATCTAGAAGGATTTGCTGAACATCTTAGTACGAAACCCACTACTCATTGTTCAGTTCAGTTTCACTTCCCAGTGAGTTTATCTTATCTTTTTACAGGAAGCTCAAGGAATTATGGGTGCAAGCTGAAACAATGGGTGCAAGTTGGAACACAGGAGGTTCCACTTAAACTTGAGAAGAAACTTCTTTACGGTGAGGATGACAGAGCCCTGGAACAGGCTGCCCAGGGAGGTTGTGGAGTCTCCTTCTCTGGAGACATTTAAAACCCACCTGGACGCCTTCCTGTGTAGTCTCATCTAGGGGTTCCTGCTCCAGCAGGGGGATTGGACTAGACGATTTTTTGAGGTCCCTTCCAATCCCTGACATTCTGTGATTCTGTGAATTGAATCAGCATCCTAAATACGTACATGTGGAAACCGTCTTGTAAAGACAATTGAATCTGCAGACCAAAGGCTTGTTTTCACATGGTGCAAATAATTTGGATGTGTTTCAGCTGTACATTCCCTGCCATCCATTAGGGATGGCTTTGGGGCAGCTACCAAGTGATGACACAGAAAGGGAGATGTAGTTCCTGGTCATGGAGCTAATAATAGATGATATATGGGCTAATCTGAAATATGCCTGTAGACTTAGCCAGGATATGCTACTCAAGTGAAATCACTGTACCAAAGATCTTACAATTTTCAGCAAGGCAGCTTTGTCAAATCAGCAAAAGAACACAAGAGTGTAAGTGCAATATTAGGCAACTAAATCTTAAATCTTCAAAACTTCTCATCTGTCTTCTATATAGAGAAAGAACTGAAATCTATAAAGACTAACAATGCCCTAAAATTCTGTGGATACCTTGACAGTCTGGAGTAGCTAAGCACCCAGTTCACAATAAATCTCGCTAGGTGTTGGGCTACCTCTAACTGTCCTTCCTCTTACCTTGCCAAATGTCTATCTGCAAATATACATGATAGAGGCTCTGGCATAAAACACAGGGGCGGCAAAAATTAAATAATACTGTTGGAAACATCATGACTCTAGAATAGAATAGAATAGAATAGAATAGAATAGAATAGAATAGAATAGAATAGTTCCAGTTGGAAAAGACTTAAAATAATAATCTAGTCCAATTGTTTGACCACTTGATGGCTGATCAAAAGTTAAAGCATGTTATTAAGAGCACTGTCTAAATGCCTCTTAAACACTGATAGGTATGGTACATCCAACATCTCTCTAGGAAGCCTTTTCCAATGTTTGACTATCCTCTCCATAAGGAAATGTTTCCTCATGTCAAATCTCAACTTCCCCTGATGCAGCTTTGAACCATTCTCATGCGTATTATCACTGGATAACAGGGAGAAGAGATCTGCACCTCCTTCTCTACTTCCCCTCCTCAGGAAGTTGTAGAGAGCAATGAGGTTACCTCTCAATCTCCTTTTCTCCAAACTAGTCATTTCAGCACTTAAGTGCTTTAGCACCCATCTACCATAGCTCATGAATGCTCATCTCATTCTACCCATGTCTGTCTCAGAGGACTCAAAGTCACATCTTCAAAATATTAAGCTGACTCTGAGACCAGTCTGCATGGAACATAATGCTTTCAATCCTTTGTGCTAGAACAATGGCTTCATTACAATAATCTATAGCTTGAGAGAAAAAGCAGGCGGGTTGAGTCTAAGACCTATGGGTTACAGCACTTGCAGGAGGAGACCTGTTGTCTAATTCCTTGTTCATTAAAGATACGCTATGGATTACAGTAAAGAAATAAACAGGGGCTTGTAATGAGTGAAAAATTTATTTTAAGAAATTATTTTAATTTTTAAAAAGTTGTTGACATGGATGAGGGCATTAGGAACTCTGCAGTGATTTCATTGCTTGATTTTTCCTTTTAGAGATAGATTTACCAGGAGGTGGAATTTAAGAACAGAATGACCACCCCATGGGTCAGCTGAGGGCAAAATATCTGACAACACAGCCACATAGCCTCCCCCAGCGTGTGCTGACACACTTATAGAGGCTGGCATGCCTAAAGGCTTCTTATAATTTATTCTGTCTTTCCTATAGTCCCTGAAGCACAAATAATCAGAAAGCTATGAGGCCTTGCTATGCTCCAGCTATTTTGCTCCCCCATACTAGATTCCCTAGGGTAAGCATAGGAGCAAAGCACAACTTCTATATCTGACAGTAGCATAAGAACTCATTTTTGTAAGGCTTAATATTGGAGACCCTTGTCTGTCCCCAGTAAGGATCCTGGGTACTAAGTAACAAAATGTATTTCTATGAAATAATGCTGGAATAGTTAATGAACTATTTGTATAGATTTTTTTTCTCCCTGACCAAAAAAACCCAACCTGTTTAAAGAAGAATTCTCTTTTTATGCTGTAAAAATTTGTAAAGATATTACCTATTTGGCAAGATTTTATATCTTTAATAAAAGATGCTAATAAAATATTTGCTTTAGCCATGACCCAGTTTTGGGAAAACTGAGTCTTCAGTTTTAGCTACAGTAAAGGTGCAGTCTTGGAACAGCACAAATATGCATGGTAATATTTCAAACAGAGATCAAGAATTAATCAAATTGGAGGGCTTGTATTTAAGCTACAGTTATGATAATATTTAATCATTTGTCCATGTATGAAAAGGGCTTTAAAAGAATTCATCAGGATTTTAAAAGAGAATCTTAATTCTGAAAACCTCTAATTTCTGGATTCCGATATTGAAACAGAAATAATGTCCCTGTAGTGTTTATGTCTGTGTGTAAAGATTTACTTACACTGTCACTAGACAAACCAATATTTACTCCACAGTTTGGTGTAATATTTATTTGCCACAGGTCAATCACAAAAGGGACACTTTTGGGTGTTCCATTGGGGAAAATAATTGATAGCAATAATGCATTATTTTTTTCCCACACTGCTCAGCATCAGAAGAAGCTGAGCAGTGCTGAAGAATAGACAGGTCTTCCTCGGTCATGAACTATTTGCACTCTCAGAATGAAGCACTCTCTCTCCCCAACCATTCTGCCCTGGCTGATACCACATTTAAGTCAGATATCTCTTCAATAGGCTGCTGTTCCATTCCCCTTGATAGATTTCCTGACCAAGTCCCCCCACTTATCTTCCTATCTGCTCCCGCTCTCCTTACCCTGATCTTCTCTCTTCATCCCACCCAGTCCTCTCCTCCCAGCTGCTGCATCCAAGCTTTTTCACATTTTCCTTGATATTCATTCCCAGTGTCGTGGTTTAACCCCAGCCACCAATTAAGTACCACACAGTCATTTACTCACTCCTCCCTCCAGATACCCCGGTGAGATGGGGAGGAGAATTGGAAAAAAAAGTAAACTTGTGGGTTGAGATAAAGGCAGTTTAATAGGTAAAACAAAACTACACACTCAAGCAAAGCAAAACAAGGAGTTCATTCACTACTTCCCATCAGCAGGCAGGTGTTCCTCCATCTCCAGGAAAGCAGGGCGCCATCATACATAACAGTTACTTGGGGAGACAAACGCCATCCCTCCAAACATCCTCTCCTTCCTTCTTCTTCCCCCAGCTTTACATGCTGAGCATGAGATCCTATGGTATGGAATATCCGAGTCAGCTGTCCTGACTGTGTCCCCTTCCAGCTTCTTGTACATCCTCATCCTACTCTCTCTGGTGGGATGGTGTGAGAAGCAGAAAAGTTCTTGACTTTGTGTAGGCACTTCGCAGCAGTAACTAAAATATCCTTGTGCTATCCACACTGTTTGCAGCACAAATTCAAAACATTGCCCCTTACTAGCTATTCTAAAGAAAATTAACTCTGTCCCAAGCAAAACTAGCCCACCCAGTTTTCATCCTTCACCTAGGGTTCCCCTTCCAGCTTTTTAGTCCTGTTTTTGACAGGGAGGTCCCAGTTAATCAGATTAATTTCTCATTACTCACTTGCTCCTATTTTCATGCTTACACAGATTGTTCTGATTTTGCCACCTCATTGATTCCCAGTCCAGCCCATCCCTATGTTATTCTGTTACTCTTTCAAGACTATAACTCTCTTAATCAACTCTTTGTCACAATTATTTTGCCTCAATGCAGTTCCTGTTACTGCCTTTCTCTGAACAGTCTCCTTGCTTAATATTATCTTCCTCTTGAGGTCTCCTCCCTCTTTAGGTTCACATCACTGATCCTGAAATATCCAGGGAACCATATTGTTGGATTGAGAGAGACAGACTTCATGCTCTTAGAAATTGCATGGAAAAAACATCTTCTTCCTTCCAGCTTTTCCTCTGAATAGACAGAATATAAAGGAACTACATGTGAACCATCAACAAGGATCTGCTGACTAATATTATTCCTTAGCAAGGTGATAATGAGGACAGTAAAAGGGCTGATATAATAGCCTACTTCCTTGCCAAGTCTCTAATTCTTGCTACACAGAGTAAAGACACTGAATCTTCCCAAAGGTTAGGGACATTTTAATATGGATAAGAAACACTTCTCTCCACCCTTCCTTCTTGGAAACAGCTGAATAAAGTTGGTTATAATATAAAAAGCAGCCATCAGATACCAGCATAGAAAATGTTATCTCGAACAGTCAAATTTAAAATTCTATTACTAACTGAAAACATGGGAAATGTTCTTATAAAAGGAGGTGTCATCCAGACCTAATTATAGATTAATGTTTCCATTCCTGATGTAATATAATTTAAATTAGTTAAATAATATATTTTGATTCATATGTCACATCTAGCATTGCTGAGTCCGAAAACTCATAGGTAATGATGGATTAGAGGAGGTCAGTGTTGTGTCACAAGAAAGTTCATCAATTTTGTGAAAAACCCCTTCAAAATCTCCTGATAACTCTCTTTTGTAGGAAAATATTCAAATAATCTCATTAATTCTTAATACAGACCCTAATTTAGTAAATATTCTTTTACTTCCTCAATTTTTTGCAAATTGATAGAGTTGTATATGATTGCAATATAACTATCTAAAGAAATAAAGTAAATAGATCCTTAAATTCCTCCATGGTGATGGTCAGATATTCTTTTTAAGTGTAAGAAAGGTGTTTGTCAACCTATATGGTTTAGATAACTTGGATGCTCAGTGCAAGCATCAAGCCTTTGCTGAGGTTTATAAATAGCGTTACATTATTTCTCGCTCTCACACACCCATTCTTTTGAACTGAATAATTTAGTCCAGCTGTTGAAGACTATTACACTTTCTATGACAAATTATTATAGAGAGCATAACATTTAGGTACTTTTAAAACTGGATGAATGCACTAAAAGAGACATTATATTTGCATAAGCTCAAACTATTATTTCTTTTTTTTTTTTTAATGTATTTTAGCTAAGAATTATTTGTTCTTTTCTTTTCCTATCTCCCTAACACTTTTTCTCACTCTCCTTCAGTATCAGTTTCATGAGTTGATTCAAAGCATTAACATGAAAAGCAGACTGGACTATAACAATACACAGCCACCCCTTGGAGATTTCATGAGTTCTGTAATAAATTTGAGTATTAGAATATGTTATATATAGTACTGTGTCACAAATGTAACATTTTTTTCTTTTCAAAAATATCTTTTATACAGGTGCAAAATATTATGCAGTGAAAACACACATGTGAGCACTAACACATATATACACATAGAATTTGATTGGTTTTATACAACACCCCAATAGTGTTCTTCATGAAAATCTGTAGGACAGACGGAACAAAGGAATTGACATAAATTTTGTTGTAGATACACTGTATCAGTAGTACAATGATGATTTGCACTAATTAGGCATTTGACTCAATACTCCAAAGAAAACAGGAATATTCATTTTGAAAAACAACAACAACAACAAACCCCCAATGGCTGGTAGCATTCTTCTTTATATCATGACAGCATCTTAAAACAGGTATTTATTTATTTCTGCAAAATAATGTCTTTGGATCTGAGCTTTCATTACCTCTGAATTAGTAGCTATCCAATAAGAATCTACATAAAAACATACAATTACTTTGACACAGATTTCCATCAAAGACAATTGTCAGGCCTCAAATGATACTGAACAAGTAAGGACTTGATAAAATAAAGGGGGGAATGCAGCCAAGCTCTTGTCATTTAATCAAGTACAAGATGAGGTGAAAGACGCAAAATGAGCTAGTTGCTGCTCAATTACTGTTGAAGTTTTGTTAAAAGAGTTGACTGCTATCTTATTTACATAAGAAAATCTCCACTCATGCCTCACTGAACCTCAGCCAGGCCTTAATTGAGAATTTATGGTTGAGTTCTCAGTGGAGGTGAAGAACTTGAATGTTAATTCCAAGTGCAGCAGTTGGCCTAAATTCAGTTGTATTCATGACACTGATGAGCAGTGTCCATTCACACAAACAAGCAAAGACTTGAACTGAAATTAGACAAGGAGTTGTCAAAAGTTTGAAGTCAGACTTGAATGCATGTCGATTTCCTGGTATGTATGTATATATATAAAAAAAAGTATTCCTTGGTTTTTCTCTGGCTCATGTGTGGATGCTTATAATGTATGGAAAGTTTCTTCAAAGTAAGTCAATCCTTCCTTCTGGAAATGGTCAAGTCAGCTACACTTGCCAAGGAAAGAGAAGATTTTTCATTACTGTCTGAAGTGCCACAGAGGTTGCCCTTCTTTGATTTCATGTTTCATATATATGTAGAGGTTTTTTTTTCAAGGAATGGTAGAAAAAGGACTATTTACCTCACAGTGGACTGTAGTACACTCAGGAAGTTTTGTAATCATGTTGATAGCTAAAACATGAGTTGTTTCGGTTCAGTTCTCTGCTGTGACAGCCTTTCCTGAGTGGTCTTTTGGTAAAATATTTAAGACTCAGCACCCACTTCACTCCCTGAAGTAGATAACTTTGAGGACAAGCACCAAAATGGAAACAAAATCTTTAGGTTTTAAATTTGTGTAAAAATCAGTTCCCTAAGCGACTCATTGGAGGAATTCAGGTTGACATTAAGACATCTAAATTTAGTCCTCAATATGCAAGTAACTACCAGTGGGCCAAGTGGTTAGGGGCCCAGCAGCCGTTACGATTGAGGGTAACCAGACTGGATTCTGCTAGCTAGGGGCTGGATTCTATTTCCTAAACACAGGCTGAAAGTTCAACGATTTTTCTGAGCGTATGAGTTTTTACATCAAAAGTTTTCAGTGGCTAAGTGTCGCAAAACAGTGACCGCATACGTGATATCTGGGTCCCAGGCAAGATACAGAACAAGGCTGTGATGTAGAAGAAACACTTAGGAGCACTGGTTGACACTCACCATGACAAGGTACCCAGCACTCACTAGAAAGCTGAGGTGAAGAATATCATAGAATCATAGAAAGATAGAATGATTTGGGTTGGAAGGGACCTTAAATGTCATCCAGTTACAAGCCCCTTGCCATCAGCAGGGACACCTTCCATTAGATCAGGTTGCCAAAGCCTCATCCAACCTGGCCTTGAACATTTCCGGGGTGGGGCATCCACAACTTCCTTGGGCAACCTGTTCCAGTGTCTCACTACCCTCACAGTAAAGAATTTCTTCCTAATATCTCATCTAAACCTACACTCTTCTGGCTTAAAGCCATTACCTCTTGTTGTATCATTACCTGCCCTTGTAAAAAGTCCCTTCCCAGCCTTCCTGTAGCTCCTTCAGGTATTGGAAGGCTGATATAAGGTTTCCCCTAAGCCTTATCTTTTCTAGGCTGAACAATCCCAACTTTCTCAGCCTGTCCTTATAGGAGAGGTGCTGTATCCTTCTGACCTTCCTCATGACCTCCTCTGGACTCTCTCCAGTAGGTCCATGTCTTTCTTGTGTTGGGGGCATCAGAACTGGACACAGTACTCTGGGTGGGATCTCACCAGAGTGGAGTGGATTGGAAGAGCAGAATCACCTCCCTCAACCTGCTGGCTGTGCTGAGAGATATGAGACAGAGGCCTTTTTGGAAATTACTGGAGTTAATGAGATTAAATAGCAGAGCAGGGAATATAACAGGGAGAACAGCAGATTCTTCCTAGTTAGGGTTAAGTTATTGGATTTCCTGAATATTCCAATTTTTTCTCACAGAGATACCATTTTCTTAGCAAACCTCCCATATACAATTATAGATTTTAGTGTTCCTAACCAGCTGAGACTAACACTGAATCTACAATCTTTTCCTAGTAAGTCTGGTGGGTTGTTCACTAGAATTTGTTTCTTTGATCAGCAGCTTGTTAAAGCCCTAAGAAAAACATGTCTTACTCCATCTACTCCCCATATAATCTCACCCCATGCATCAGTCCATGTTTCTCTGTCAATTACTGGGGCAATCTGTTCTGAGCATACTGATAGAGATGCTATGGCCCCTCAAACGCTTAGGTGCCACAGGGAAGCTCCAGGCACCTGCTGAGCACAGGTGTTCTCTACGATGACTATTTGCTCGTAACAATCAAAGGGAGCAGAGGGAGGAAGAAACAGTGGATGAAACCTGCCTTTCCTGATTTCAGAAGGTCAAGACTACCTTCTACAATGAATAGTTGATGTGTATCTGGAATAATAATGTCACACGTAGAGAGACAGTTAGGTACTGGCTTTTTAGAACTATTTAATTAAGATTCTGTGGGCACTGGTCTCTTCTCCTGGGTAATAAGTGATAGGGTGAGAGAAAACAGCCTCAGATTGGGCCAGGGGAGGTTTAGATTGGGTATTAGGAAAACTTTCTTCACCAGAAGGGTTGTGGAGCATTGGAACAGGCTGCCCCGGGAAACTGGTTGAGTCACCATCCCTGGAGGTATTTAAAAGACATGTAGTTGTGGTGCTTAGGGACATAGTGTAGTGGTGGACTTAACATCGTTAGGTTGACAGTTGGACTTGATGAGCTTAAAGGTCTTTTCCAACTGTAACGGATCTATTTGTATGCGTATGATTATGTGCAGGGGATGTTTATGGACAGGGGAGAAATATAAAAACAAACAAATAAGTACTTTGCTCTCCACAGCAAACTTCTATAAAAGAAATACACAGGTTGGACCTTAATGATTACCCCATCCCTGGGTATATGTTATATTATCCCTGGGGATACCCCAGCCCTAGGATACCTTACTTAGGCATCCACATTACTCCCTGGAGCACTTCTCTTGATGGAGGAAGCTGCCACCCCGAAAGAGCTTCACCTTGGCGTTGCAAGTTTCAGGTCAGAAAAATCTCTCATGTATTGGGAAATGCCTGGAGCTGTGCCTTAATTTTTTTATCTTATATCCTTACTGAGCCCTCTGTGCCAAGCTATCAGTTATTTCCAGAGTTTAATCAGTGCTAGAAAAATCCCTATGCTCATACAGGGACAGACAGACTTTCCATATTAAATGTCTTAGCCCAGGCTATCAAGAGAGGCAATGAGTTGAGGTTTTGACACTTGGAGCACCTGGCACAGCCTCCCACCTGGCATGGCTCATGCCACCCACACTGGCACTGGTGTGAATCTCACGGCAGCCCTGCATTAAGAGCACAGAACAGAAATCCCAATACTGTCACAGCCTTTATGGTGAGCTTCACGGAATCACACTGATACCTCAGTTTGCATCCAGAAATGGTACTTCTGCTTTTGTGGGGCATTGCACCCACTTGATGAAGATTATTTGCTTAGGTTTGGTAACCAGCTCATCCATCTATGCATCCATGCCATAGAGTTTCCTTCCAACAGCTGAATTTCATACAGTTTTCAGAGCCAGTTTCAGTAGGTCTAAATACAGCTGGTTCCTTTGGCGGCACAAAGAATTATGCCTGAACACTGTATCAAACTCAGATCTCTCAGATGGCTACTGTGTGCCAGAGCATGAAGACCTCCTCTAGAGATCTCTTTCTTTAGAACCTCATCAACATTAACTGATGGAAAGAGAAATTTCACATTTCAGCTACAAGGTAACTGCACCTGGGAATTATTTCACAGGATGCGGTATGTCAGAAGGACACCTCTCCCCCCACCAAAATCTCTGTCCCTGTGCCTTTCCTTTAATTCTAAGATTTGTACTCCTGTAAGACTTAGTCCTGCAATATCAGCTCAGCACTCACCTAGATATAGCTTATGAATCTAACACCATACAACATCCAGCCTCCTGTCTTTGATCTTCAAAGGGGTGAGAAGTGCTAATACTTTATACCACATTATTTAGGGGCTACTTGGAGTTCAATATATTAACACAGTTCACTCTATTCAGCAGTGAATGTATTTCCTCTTTAGGAAGGTTATTTTCAGCTGTGCAGGAGAGAATGTGAGAAATAATCCCAGTCCTGTCAGGCAATTAAAGCAGTATTATTCCTTGCAATTTTAGGTTTTAATTTACTGTATGAATACCTACACTGTTAAGTCAAATATTTTTATGGAAAAAATCAGTGAGGTACCACACAATGATGTTAAAACCTTCCACCTCCTACATCTTTTTCAGTATGAAAGCATTATGGTCTGGCATGCAAACAGTGTACTTCAATATTTAAACTGAAATTTAAGCGATGACATGTCTTGTTCTTAAACTTATAGATGAATTAATCATTTAATGAGGGCTATTTTAATGATAGAATTTATAAAAGTTATAGTTAGGGTTAAAATGTGACTTTTGTTCTCAGTTTGCCTTCTTTCTATACCTTTATTTCCAGTCAGTCATGTGTAACATTTTGAAAACTGAATTGAGAGCTGGAATTTTCCAGTCTTATTTACAGCTTGACAGCAATTCTGGGGAGGAGTGAAGATCTGAGTAAAATTGGTTTAGATGCTTATGATTTCAGATCAAAACTGAACTGCATTCTTCTATCTGCAGCCTGGATACTGATCAGAAATCTTTCATGGGAATAATTTAAAAACAACTGAATAAGTTTTGTTCTAACTTGGCTTGGAATTTCTTCAGTAGGTTCCTTTAATGACTTGGTAGTTTTATGGTGATAAGCATGAAAACATTTTTTCATAAATGCACAGTATAATTTTCTACAAGGTTTGTTTTTTAAAATTGATTTTAAGCTTCAACAATGTGCAGAAATAAGTGCAACTGCTATTTTCTGATTACATGGTTATACATCAAAAATACACATTTGTCAAACCAAAGTTTTTGGTGAGAACATATAAATTATGACAAATTTTATTCTGTCAGAGAAGCTTCCTTTCATGATGGTGAGAGTTTCCAGTTTAGGGGAGACAGAAAGGCTGTAATTAGTCTCATTAAGCAATATCTTTCCCAGTGTCTATATCTGAATGTGTGAGCATCAGCTTTCTCTAGCCAGTACAGAGAAACACTGCTGCTAAGGTATGAGTCAGATAATCTAAAAAGAGATGTGTAAAAGCACCAATTTCTCATCATTGGTTAAAAAGAGGGTCAAGTGCTACTATCTGAGATGGAAGTGCTTAAATGGTATGCATCTGTGTTGGGTCAGATCCATCTTCCAAAGACATTTTCTGTCATTGTCTGAAAATTTATTTGCAAAACAGAGCAGCACAAGTTCAAGTTCCTGTTTCACTAATCATTTTGTGTACAAAGAAGAACAGACTGACTAACTGCAAATCAACTGGATATGAATAATGCTTACATGGGCGAGGGAAGGATGAGGTTCAAAGAGAACATGTATGTGGAGCAGTATTCAATGCTTTGAAGGATGGTGAACTCCTCTGCTTCCCTTGTCCAGAAAGCACATTGGGTTTGCATGAGAAGTGATGGAAATCCTCCCTGATCCTTGAAAGAGAGAAGAGGGAAGAATTAGATTAATATAATATAAATAAATTCAGGTGAGGTGATACAAGCATGATTTCCTGCTGCTACTGATGTATTGCAGGACATGGGAAAAATATAGAAGTTGGCTTTTCAAGTGCTGGCTTCCCTTTGCAATGTGTGATGAAATTTTGTATAACAGTGCAGTTTCCTGCTATGCTTACCTATTTTGAAAATGTGCCTTCTTCTCTAGTAGGGTAAATAAAGTGTAAATTTACTGAGAACGTGGTACCTACTCTCACACATAAAGGAAGAGCTACAAAATTGATATGCCTGTCATTTTAACTTTAATAGCTCGGAAGATACTAGAACAGATTGCTAAATAATCAGTAGACAAGGAGCTACAGCATAATGCAATACTTAAAAATGTCCAGTGTGGATCTATCAAAAGCAAGTCATGTCAAACCTATCAAATTTCCTTCTCTGATGAATCATCTTGCTTAGCAGGTGGAGGAGAAGCAGCAAATGGGAAGTATTCTGACTTTATTAAGCTTTTTGACATTCTGTGTCAGCAAAATAAGGAATTATAGTCACTGTGTGTGGATGTGTAACTTGCTGAAAAATGGTGCTTAGGAAGTGATTTTCAATACTTTTTCTACCAAACAAGGAGGATATTTTGGGTAGGGCACCCCTGAGATCGGCCTTGGTCCCAGTTCTAGTCAATCCTTTTATTTGTGGCTTGGATGAAGGAATGAAGCACACATACAAAAGTTCTTGGATGAAAGGCTGACAAGGGTTGTGTGTACCTTGGAGGGAAGGATCAGAATTCATAACCATCCTGCTAAACTGCACCAAGTGTTTGAACCATGAGGCTGAAATTCAATAAAGACAAGTGCCATGAATAGTAATGTCTGTGGAGGAAATCTGAAGCACACAAATACAAATGGGAGAATAACTGGAGGAACAGCAGTACAGTAGGAGAGGTCCAAGGTCATCATGGTTCACAAACTGTGTATGAGTCGACAAGATAATGTGGTTGCACAAAAAGGCAAATCTAATTCTGGGTTATATTAACAGCATGACAAGGGAAGTAATTATTCCACTGTACTAAACAGTGGTGAGACCTCAGCTGGTGTACTGTTCCTAGTCTGAGAACAGGCATTAAGGTAGATGTAAATAAATTGGACAATCTCAAAAGGAGGCAAAAGAGACAAGGCAGAGAAAGCACAATTTATGTAAAAAAGCTGGGAGAATTCTATTTATCCAGTAAAAAGAAGATTAAGTGGAAACATTAATATATATGAAATTGAATTAATTTGTTTAAAGAGGATGATGGCTGTTTTTTCTCCACATTCTGTGTGTGTGTTGTAAGAGACACCGACTTAATTCAAACAAAACATTTCAGGCAGAATTTTCAGTACAAAATTGTAGGACAGAGATTAGGAAAAATGTCTAATTATCAAATTCGTAAGGTCCTGGAACAGATGCTTAGGTAAATTATTGGTTCTCCTGTGCTGAAAGTTTATTAAAAATGCTGGATAACATCTGTCAAATATTGTCTAGATTTATATTTTTGTATTTTGTAGAGACGAGTGATTACTCAACCATTGTTATGGTTCTATGAAAATATTACTTAAAACAAAATTATTACAGTATGATATTTAGTAAGCCTGTATGCTTCAGTTTACCACCTGAAAGAGAACATAGAGGATTTCTCATAGCACAAATAAGGTTATTTGAAAATGATGTAAAATTTGTAATTTAGGATGTCAGAATAGGTTTATTTTTTTAGAAAATGTCAGTGAAAACAAACAAACAAACCAAACCTCCTAGGTATAAGTCATCTTTTCAAGTAGAAAGGTCACATTTCCCAAAAAGAATTTTAAAAATTATTTTCTAAAACATTCAGTGGAGTTGAAAGTACGCTTTTGAAAAGTTTCATCTGAAATAATTTTGAACAGTTCTGTTAGTCGTGAAGACATTAGTATTTTCAACCATGACTCTATGGGGCAATGATTTTGTCCTATTTCTGACCTTGCTGTCTTTGAATTAACCTTTTGTTCTTTTCTCTGAATATTCAAACTTATTTTCTTGAATTGTGTTAGCTTTTACTTTATACTACCCCAAATAATTCTCCCTCTAAATGGCAAAGGGAAATTAAAGAAGACAAATTCAGACAAGCATATAACAAGAAATCAGGGAATACTTCCACAAAAAGTGTCTTTGTGAAAGCACTCAGAAGTCTGTCCTTCACTTCTCAAAACAATCCATTGCTGCTGGCAGAAATGATAGCGTTGAGGCAGGTAGCCTTGTGGCATAATGTATTGTTCAGAAGCTGTAACACTCGCTCACTACTACAGCTGCTATCCTTATCCCTGTGTTGGCGTTTCCATTACACTCCTCCTCATGCATGAGTTAGAAACTATTTTACTTTGAACTTGAATCTCGTTTTCAGTGCATATTTTTTTTTATGGGTTGAATTTAGCAGACATGTTTCCAAACTGAGTCTGGGTACAAAATGGGCTCTCTTGCTCATTCTCATTCACATTCAGACTACTTGTCTGAAAGCCAGAGGTTATAGGTCACTTGACTAACACACCTGCACTGCACTGACAACATCTGAAACCCTCAGAGCACCTTTCCTCCTCCTTCCCCTCCTCTCCATCACTCGCACCTCTCTTCTGCTGAGTCTGTGACATTCCCTCAGGAGCTGGGTTAATACATTAAGGATTAAAGTCACAGAAAATAAGTGAAAGTAAGCTTAGGAATGATAGTTGCTACTTAAAGAAACTCAACTCTTTCTATGTTTGAGAACAATTCAGAAACAACAGAATGGTTGAGGGTGGCCAAAAAAAAAAAAAAAAAAAAAAAAAAGCCAGGGAAAGATCAGAGATGCTATTGAGTCACACGGTAATGGAACCAGAAGACATGAGTTATAGTCTTACTTATAGTGTTAGGATAATTAGCTAGCTTTACATCTTTTACAGTCTCACTACTGTCTTTATAATCTCAAATGAATAGCTTCCCTCTTCCACAGTACTTCCACAGTAAATTATTTGTGGTAGAGACCATTTTTCCAATATTTTATCACTGTCTCTGCTATAATGGCTCCAGGCTCATTAAGAGATCTTTTGGTGCTACTGCAATAATGAATAAATATCTTTGAATATATGAATATATTTTAATGCTCATATAAATATATGAATAAAACTTTATCTCATCATAGTTACACTGGCTTGAAGTGGAATAACACACTTATTGCTAGCTTGACTTAACAGCTTCTAATTTGTGCCAGCCCTGTGAGAGGTGGTATTATTGTTCCCATTTTTCCTGTGTCTCTTGCTACACTTGGAAAAGCAAGGATACTAGACAGATACTAAGGGAAATCTCTAGGTTATTCAAGGCAGAAAAACCATTGAGCTCTTAATGCTGTTAGTGTTTACCTGCTGAAAAAAATCTTCTCTGGCAGTGGGAGAACAATAACAGACATGATCAGGAAATATTTCCTAAACAGGAAGTAAGAAAAAATATGTTAGTTCAATTCTTCATCTGGACTCATACTCTGACATTGTACGGACTGAGTTTCTTGCTGTGAGCAACCACTAGTATGTTATAAATATTATTGAAAAGTAAATACTAATAGTATAATAGAGAAAGGCCTCTTGCAGCCATCAGCAGCTTTCAGTTGCTTCAGCTATTATCTAAATAGAAAAAAAAAAGTTAGCCCAGATGCTGGCAATATTTATTTGTGTAATTATGTTCCTCTCTGACCAGCTCACAAAATGCATGAGGATATGTCCCAGTTGCTCAGCACCTCAAAAGTCTTTCTTCAGACTCTTGAGAGTCTACCATAAAGGATAATCAAATATTTATTGCAGCTCCTATTTAGGTTGCATCCAAGTATGAAATCTATCCAGAAAAGTACCCACTTAAGTCCAATATTATTGAAGTAATCTTTTAAAACTTGTTCTTCACTTTAAATAGGTGTTTAAGTCTCATTGATCTCAAAGGAATTTATATGGATACTCGAATGAACATGGTGCAAAAGGTGCATTCTTGAATAAATGGAGATATTTTGTAAAATGGGCCTGGCTCAATTGCTATGCTGAGCCTCTAAAGGCAGATTTTGGCAACAGCTAAATAACATTGATGTTTCAGCCAAAAGGTCTTGTTCAAGTTTAATTATCTCTCAGCAGATTAAGGTTCTATGAAAGCTATTTCCTGGTTTTTGAAAAGGTAATTTACCATTTGTTTTCATGGTATTGCTGTCCTGCCAATCTGCACATATTTTCTGTTTCAACTACATTTGCATTTCTACATGTTAGATATAGGTGAAAATATTCATTCTACTGGTTGAGTGATCAGGAATTTTAAAGTATTTTTTCACTGAAAAATCATTCCTGACCTTCATTCATTTTGAGACAATTCAGTTTTTAAGGGATGGTTGCTACTAGCTGAGAGCATAGATTCTTGTTATTACTGATTTTAATACATTAATGAAAACTGCAGTTAGTCAACAATATTGCAAAAAATTATTCATAATTTAAATCTACTGAAAACCAAAAAATTGTATCTAGCTGCAAAAGAGCCATCTGATGGCATTAATTCTGTTTAAATTGCAGTTATTAGGCTTTTAACAGTTTTATGCTTTAAAGAATGATAAAAATCCTAATAAATTAGTTCTCCTGGACTAGTTTTAATATCAGCTAATCATGTGTGATTAAGATGATAGATAGCATTTATCACCATAGTAGCTGGTGACAGTAGCTCTTACTGTATTCTGCATTTCCAATATCTATCAAATACTTAGAAAATACGATGAGATAAATAATGTATCATTAGAATTCACTAGAACTTTAGAAAGCTGCTCAACAATGTTGCATTTCTCATGTCTCTAACACATGATTTACTCTCATGACTCACATTTGATGTTTTCTGAAAGCCTGAATTTTTATAGCCTTGGATTCTAAGATACTGTCATTTTTTATGACAGAAAACAAAAAAGTGGAAATCTAAAGAAAATCTCAGAAACATGAACTTAATGATAAAAAGCAAAAGTAATTAAAAATTTTTATTATTAATGTATAGCAATAAAATATATAATTTTCCTACAAATGAATGTTTTTGTGGCTTTAATAGAGACATTAATATCCTTGATTTTTACAATAACATGCAAAAACCACCAACAAAAAAAGCTATGTATTTATTCATGTCTAGCATCACATATAATTCCCAAGTAAGCACAGGTTAGCCAGTGCTGTAAGGTGATTGAAGACACACTGTTCAGCTAAGTGCATATCTTTCACATATTCAATTTTGATCAGGTCTTGGGTAAATGCTGCATTGCAGTACACTACCAGGGCTCAAAATCTATAGAGTGAAAGGGTTGCATTGAGTATTTCAGTCTGTGCTTCTATTTTGGGGGGAAAAGATGTTAAAATTCTTTAGAGACAGAGAACAGTGTTTGAGGTGATTGATTTTTCTACTTATGTTATAAAACAAAAGCAACTTCTAGCAACTGCATCAAAGCTGCTAACAGCTACTGTTAATTTTCTGTCTCAAATCCACTGGACTTTTCCTCCAGAGTTTAATTGTAGATATCCACTTGATTAAAGAATACACAGTACTTGTCTCATGGCACTCAGCAGAATCCTTGTATCTTTGTGATTGAAGAGGAAGGTCTAGACAATGGCCATTTATTGTCACATATTTTTATAAAAAGGACTGAAATGAATTCTTCTAGAGTTGGGTTGGTACAAGCGTATTCCACAGCTGGCCTCTGAGGCAGACACACTAGTATAGTTAACTCCATGCCAGTTTTAATCTAACTAGCTCCTTAGACAGTAAACACAGTAACCACAGCACCACAGACATCAGTACAGCCAGCAAAAATGCTGCCCAAGGAGCACTGATCATGTTCATGAGGCTATTCTGTATGCACTTGCACACTGACACAGCTGGCTTGCCAAAGGCATGTGTTTGGGGGGTTTTGCCATGTGTGGCTCCTGCAGTATGGATATATTAAAACTGAGGCACAGACCTGTGCCATGATAACAGCTGGGTTTTCCTTCCACTAGTGTCTGACTGGGAATCAGACAAGCATTCTAGATATATTTTTGTAGTTTAAAGTTTAAAACAACAATAACAAAAAACACCCGAGATTCTTCCAAAGGATTCAGAGGGAGGCAATCAAGCTGAAGCTTATTTCTCAGATGGGCTATGATCTAGACTGACCAATTTTGTCCAGCTCTTTATTCAAGGGTGAGTAAAATTGCCATTATCAACTGATAAATCAAGAAGCACGCTTCTCTGCAAATACTATGGCTGTGCTAGTGAATGTGCATAGACAAGTTGCCATGGTCAGAATACTGCTGTATCCCTATCCTCTTCGTTTCATACAGTAGAGGATGGTGCATGCTAGAGAAGCATCATGTTAGATCTGCAGGAGCGGAATAGACAAGTAGCTACAAAACTACGGCCACGTTAATGAGCTCTGATGAGTGTCAGAGGCTTAGGTTTGGGATCATACTTGCATGACATGCTGTTTTGAAGTCTGAGGTGGCTTCTGCTCATGTGGAGGCACTACCTGAGGTTAATGCCGGATCTGGGAGCTCTGCAGTGTACTCTGTGGCTTGGATTCATGCTTTCTGAGCACACTCCATCAAACTTTAAGTTTTGCTTCTTCTGCCTCTCTGAGAGGGGGAATATCATGATTTTCTTATCCTGAACTGGAACCAAGGCTTAGTTTCCAGTTTCCAGTTAGATATGAACACATGGGGCTGCAGTTTTCTGGAAAAAAAGCAATCAACTGCTTTCATTGACAACTATAACAGAGTATTCATGGACATTTAAAATTCATAAGAACCACAGAAATCCTTCTTGATTAAGGAAACTGCAGATTCAGTTCACCAGTAAGCTCTGGATTCCCAGTCTTGGTTTCCCTTTATCTAATTTCCATCCGTTTGAGAGGTTATATCTGAATTGCCTCCCCTGCATTTCAAAGAAACCAAATTCCTTTCTTCTTTCTGAAGTACTTTATGGGGAGCAGAAGATACCTTTTCTTCCTGCACCCACCTATCAGGGAACACAAAAAAGCACATCAAAGATTAAACTAAGTCTTGTGGTAGACAGCTCACTACTTGGATATGCCATACCATTTTCTGGTATACACATTTTAACAAGCCTATACTGAAATATTTCAGCTTACGCAATCACTACCTTTACAGTTCTCAGTATAAGCATACAGAGCATGCAACTTTAACAAGTTGTTGCATATGTCCAAGGATATTAAAATACTTTTATTGCTTTTGAGTCTTACGATTCAGTCTATAATTTAATCCAGTGCAACAGGAGAGCAAGCAGTTAAGTTTATTAAGGTGGAAGAAGTAACGAGCTGTTTTAGGGTAAGTCACTGTGTCAAAGTACTGCTGCTCAGAGCAGGATAACGGCAGAGCCTGTCTGTCTGCCAAGCAGCCCTGGTTGCTAATGGCAGCATATGCTCATAGCGACTGTGCTAACTCTGTGACATATGAGGGTCCTGGGAAGAAGCAACTGCCATTAACACCCTGCCCACTCCCTTTCGTAGATCAAGGACAAAAGATATATGAATCTAATGGTTATTGTATCTACTGGCTAGATTCAGCCTCCTTGAAAGACAGTTTCACCAGTCATCCTCATCCAGACATATAACATCAGCTGTGTCTCCCTTACAACTAAGTTTTCTTAATGTTAATATAAGTGGCAATCAGCCTTTTCATTACCTTAGCCATATGAACTTCATTGCATCCTGTTCTGTTTTTCCTTAGGACAGTGAAGGATTTACCAGATCACAGAAAAAAAAACAGCGTCTGTTCTTTATTTCACTATATAGTACAAGCAAGTTTTTATAAGTACAGATAAGTTGGTGAAACTAGAAACATTAACTAGTGTATTATCTGAGCTTTCAAGAAAAAAAGTATTTCATAACTTGTCCAGCTGTTACATGAGCATGTTGCAATTATAAACTTTCTAAAAACAGAGGTAGTCTTAGCTTTAATGAAGGTTACAGCAAAATTTCAGGATTCAGTACCAGTTTTCCCATTGTGTTTTCAAAATTTGTACGGTATCCTGGGTTGTATTAGGAAGAATGTTGCCAGCAGGTCGAGAGAGGTGCTCCTCCCTCTCTATTTAGCACTGGTAAGGCACCACCTGGAGTATTATGTCCAGTTCTGGGCTCCCCAGTACAGGAAGGACATGGAACTCCTGGAGCATGTCCAGTGAAGGGAGACTAAGATGATTAAAGGACTGGAGCATCTTTCTGGAAGACTGGAAAGACTGAGGGAGCTGGGCCTGTTCAGCCTGGAGAAAAGATGACTCAGAGGTGATCTGATTAATGTTTATAAATATCTAAAGGGAGAGTGTCTAGAGGATGGGGCCACACTATTCTCATTGGCTCCCAACAAAAGGATGAGAGGCAATGGGCATAAACTGCAGCACAGGAAGTTCCACCTGAACATAAGGAAGAACTTCCTTACTGTGAGGGTGACTGAGCACTGGAACAGGTTACCCAGAGCGGTTGTGTAATCTCCCTCCCTGGAGAAGTTCAAAGACCTTCTGGACAAAATCCTGGTTCATGTGCTTGAGGAGTCCCTGCTTGAGCAGGGTGGTTGGACTAGATGACCTTCTGAGGTCCCTTCCAACCTCAACCATTCTGTGATTCTGTGATTCTGTGAAATAAAAACAATATATAATTTACTTTTCATGACAGCCTCCTTTGTTGTCATAATCCTGCCACATCTTCAATTGTCCATATGACATCAAAGATTGACTTCACAATTTCTAACGTGAAAAATATCTTGAAGGAAACAATAACACCTCCCTCACTCATACATCCAAGAAAATATTTAAAGAAGTGATGAATGCTCTTTTCAAATAACAGACTAGGCAAAAACTCATTTTATTGCACATTGGACATTGCCTTTGAAATAAAATGTTGGTGTTTTAGGGGAGATTGGGAAACCTTTTCCTTTAAGGTCTATTCTAGTCTTAGAATTCACTCTAGCTTACACAAATGCATCACCAACATATATGCACCCTGTAATGGGATAAGATCTCACTGCATTCAGTACTAGATTAGAAGTTGTCCACAGTACCATAAAGATGACTTACAGAGCACAAACATACTGCAGCAACTGCTCTGAATGCAGCTGTATTTGAAACCAGTCATCAGCCAGCATCTGAGAGGTGGCTGTAAAAAGCAGAATAAGACTCATATGGCTAAGCTGTATCCTCCTGCCATGACAATTCGAGCTTTTTCATTTAAAGCCAGATCAGATGGGCTAAAAGTTCTACAGTCAAAGAAACACAGAAACTCAGACCAGTGTTATTGCTGCTTATGTCCTTTGTGGTCTCTCTGAGAAATGCCTTCACCATAAAAGTCTTGTCTTTGTCTTCACAGATGGGATTCAAAACAAAATATTGCAGACCAGTTGGGCAAAGCATCGATGGTGTCAACTAGCAATGAGTCATATGTCAAAGGACAGCAACCTCCCTTGGGAGAAAATGGTCATGCTCTACAGGAATGTCAGATAAAAGTCAAGCATACTGCCTTTCTGGCCTATCAGAAAAGCAAAATATTCACCTTTGTGCAGTACAGTAGATATCAAATTCAGGTGGTGAAAAGGAGAGGAGGAGTGTTTGTGGATCTCCTCTTTAACAGAGCTGAATGTGTTTTATAAATGGATAGAAAAAAATTCTGGAAAAATCTGTCCTGACTTTGCCTCTTTCCTCTCCTCTTTCTCCTCCCTTTTCTCTGACAGGTGCATATGACAGGCCAGTTGGGGCAGGAACAGAGGAGGAAAATGGACTACAAAAGGAAATGGTAGGCAGGACTAACTGCCTTGAGTGGAGGAAGATAAATTGGGTTTGGGGTAGTGTGATAGTTTCACTGGGCTAGCATTCTGGAGAAGCCAAAAAATGAGTGGAAAAAAGGACTGGAGCACAGGTCAGGCTAGGACAGGTAGTTACTAATTACTAAAGAAAAGAAGGGTGACCAAATGTCAAATACTTCAGATTATTTAAAGATAGTATATATATTTTGCCTTTCTTTCTGTCTTGCACAGTTGCAGCATACACATTAAGCCAGGCTTTCTAAAAGAATGGGGTTTATTTGATCACTCTTGCTTTGTGTGTCTGGCCCCACTGACATTTTTTTTAACCTTTTGGGTAATTTCCATTTTAGTTGAGAAAAAGGAAGAAGTCCCAAAAATAGCCATTATGAAGGTATACGAGAGGTGATTTTCAGGAGAGACAGAAAACTTAATAGTGTCCTGGAGAGCTCCAGGCTGACTTCACATGCTATTAGACCTCAGAGAAACTGCACTGGATGTAACTCAACAAGTAAAGCTTGAACCAATGCTTGTAATCAGCCTCATCCAGCTTATTCAGTTCTGCTGCTCTTGGTATTGTTTGTTTCCTAGAGGAATAGATTTCCCAACCTAATTTGTGTTATCAGGATTTGTTTTTCCTTCTATTACCTTCCCATTCTTTCCCTCTCCACAGTAGGTCCCTTTTGTTTGACAACAAGTGATTCTAATTAATCATTTTGTGCTGCTTTTGAATTGTGCAGCTCTGATTAATTTAGGGAACTGAAATACTGGCTATAGGACTGAGCTGAAGTGATAGAGAGCCGTGAACACAGGCTTTATTGTCTGCAACAGCACAAGATGCTTGTGCATAGTGGTTTGAAAATGTAAGTATTTCTTTTGTCTATAATATGCTATGCTTGCTTAAACCTTTCAAAACAGTGTTCCTGTTATGTGCAATAAGAGGTTACCCAAAAGTTAAGAAGATTACACAGGCATTGTAGCACATTATAAGTCAGAGGCTATTCTATCTGTTACTTTAGTCTTGTTTTTTGAAGATTGCCATTATTATTGTTATTATTACTTATAAAGAAAAGAAATTTAAGATTTTTATCATATTCAGGGATTGAGTATGATTTCATATCTGTAATGCTGGGTCCTCTGACTTCCTAGAAAGTTTCTGCTGTTCTAGTACAGCAAAAAAATATTTTCCCTTTAAATAGACCAGCCAGAATAACATATTAACATGAACTCATATGAGTCATCTAACTCATCTACTGATAAAAAATGACCTGCAAAATAAGAGATGTGAGTACTAGTAGGAGTAAGAATTATCAATATGTAAGTTTTTTACACCTTGATTTGAGTGTACATATCTAATTCTGCCTATGTATCTAAGTGTGCACACACATAACTATGTAAATAGGTATGTAGAGAAATAACAACAGATGTATGACTGTTTCTCAAAAGGGATATGAGTCTGAATGTGGAACTGAATGTGTATGGCTTCTGTTGGAAACTGGCAATGGATAAATCCTCTCTGCTAATGTTCCATTGCTCCCAGCTGAACAAGTGAGGATGAAAGGGAAGGTTTTACCCGGTAAACCTCCATCAGGCTCTGATTTCTGTGGGGAAGGAGGCTTCTTAAGGTTTTGCTCAGAAATGTCTACGTTTGTGCAGTTTATTCTGGTGCATAACTGAAACTTCTAGGGATTAGTGAAGTACAACTACTAATGAACCATGAAAAATAAAAAAGGCAGCTTCAAAGAATCAAAAAATCTCTCCAAGTTCCCCTGAAGGAGTCTTGAACACCTATGGCAGTATGGAAAATCTTCTGTACTCTTCAGAACATATGTAGAGTTTAACCTTAGCTGCTGTCATGAGCATTAACTTTATATGTTTTCAGTTAAAACATAGAAAACCAACTGGCATATTTTTCTCCAGGTAAGATTTTGTTCACTCAGGTGAGCAGCTGAGGTGAAGGGAAAGGTGTCAGACTGACTAGAGCTATGGCATGGCTATGAGTCTGATAACAACATAAAAACTTCTGGGATTTTGCTATCTTGTCAGTTTATGGTACTTTCCTGACAGAAGGTTGGCAGACTGGGAGTTTGTTTGGAGACCATGGGGCAGACCTACTGAAAAGCAAAAGTAATCTCTGAAGTCTCACTTTTTTATACTGTTTTTGAAAGTATAGTTCAGTCTGCAAAGAAACAACTTAGAAAAAACCCAGGTAGATAAGACAGATAGCAAGGGACCAGAAACACAAATCCTTGTTTTTTCTTTAAAGCCATTAAGCACAAAATCACAGAATGAGAGACATTTTCTGAATATCTAAAGCATTGCTTATTTGATATAAATAATCTGCTGAACACTCAGTGTAAGCAGACTTGTCTACATTAGGAAATATTTGGAGTGATTTTGTTGGCTTCCAGTTTATTGCAGGGCTTTACTACTGGATGAAGAAGAAATAGCTGAGGAATTTGCAGGATTGCTATTCCACAATATTAATATAGTATTTTTAATCTAATAAATATATAAACAAAATAAGTATTTTACAAGAAAAGAACAGTAACAACAAAAAGCAACAGTGTACAGGGAATAACAGGATAATGTAGGTTTAGAGTTGCAAAGCTTGTCTGTAGTGATCATACAGGAAAAGATGGGGTTGAGATGATGATGCCATTGCCGCGTGTGGCACTAAGCTCTGTTAGTGCATGTGGTCTTGAAGTCATCCTGCATGATTGACCTTTATGCTTCTAGGTAAATTGTACTCTTGTCAGATTCAGAGCCATAATTGACTGGGTATTTTTCAATGAAACATTTTTCCTCTTTAAAATTCAATTTTCTAAGCTGTTTCAGGACCAGAATAGAATTTCTAGCAGAAAATCATCTAGTTAAATCATGGTTAAATCATCTAGTCCATTTCAATAGACCTAGGGAAAAAGCGGAACAAGGAACAATTATTGCTCCTTGTGTTACTTAAGTAATTGAAATGGGTAGACACAGCAAATCTTCAAAGAACAAGATCTGTTGAGTAATAATACTATGACCTCTTGTAAGTCAAAGGAAATTTACCATTGAATTCTCTATGACTTTGCTTCTCCCTCCATTTTATTTGAATAAATACTCATTTCATCCTTAATAAGACTTTAAATTAAACAGTGGAATTGGCAAGAATGCATAAGGTGCAAAATATAGACTCATCTGTTCTGTGTTGATATTATTTGCTTGCCCAAGCAGCAGAGCTATTTTAAAACTACATTTTTTCCCATCTGTGAAGAGATTATTAGGAATCTCTAAAAATATGCAAGGATTGTTCATATTTGTTGGTTCAGTGATGTTAGTTCAGTCCTAGTTTCATTGAATGTTTGACCAGGATTAATCTAAAGATAATTTTATTGGTGTCTTATGTTTAATGTGCATATATAATGACAATTTCCAGACTATTTAAAAGAACTGAATGTCTCAGTCTTGCTAAAATATGTATGAAGTGTACCTCCAAACTAATTTCAGTGATTTTGAATGTTTTCATTTTTTTTACTAAGCATCTTTAATTATGACTAGGGTGCAATGAAGCCATATGGCTTATAGGATCAGTCTCTTATCAAACAGAGCAGCTTGGGATCCTGTTCAGTCACTCTTTGGGTAGCCCTATGCAAGCCCCCTCTGTTCACAGAATCACAGAATCACAGAAT
>NW_010333578.1:0-12227 GCF_000700745.2 Antrostomus carolinensis
GGAGGAAAGAGGGGGAGAAGGATCCCCTTATTATTCAGAGAAATATAATAGTATCTTTGTCTAAGAAAAGTCTTTCTCTGACAGAAATCAATACGAAAGATAAGAAAGCAAGATGAGGTTTTTATTACCAGAGATAGCCTCAAGAATCACAGGGGAGAGCCTAGCACACAGGCTTTGCTGTAATGTATCTTATGCCCTCTAGCTGTAACAAATTACGCCGTGAATTTCTTGGAGGATTTATATGCCTCTGCTCAGTGCTCTGGGGAACATTTCGTCAGTGGCATTGCTGACCTAATAACAGGGGATCTAAGTAATAGCAACTTTGCTGTATGTTATGCCTTACTCCCACAGATTTGGGGATTGGTTTTCTGGGGGAAGGAGGAGGCGAGGGGTAAATGTGCTTTTTATAATAGGTTTACACTTTACTGATTAGCTTTGAATGATCATCTTGCTCTGCCTGCTGACTTGAGTACTGGCAGAAAAAGAATTTGCCAAGCTTCATGGTGAGTGAATGAGACTCCTTCTGAAGCAGGGGAGGGGGGGTTCCTGCACTTTATTTATTCATTTAGAACATTCCTGACAGCCAGCCCGGGCTTTGATGCAGAGGAAAGGAGAAAGCAATAGGAAGTGATGGTGTTATATTTCCCTTTTTCACAAGGCTGTTTTGTGGAGCTGAGTTTACTGCCAATAGGCCTGTTGACGGGGCTCCCTAGGTGCAGGGGGTGGGGAAGGAGGAGGAAGATGAATGGAGAGAGAGAGAGAGAGAGAGAGAGAGAGAAAGGCTATGCACTGAAACTCCACAGAATAGGGAAAGTATTCATTTGTGTCAGGCACTGCCTGTATTGCATTTCACACTCTGTACACACTGCTTTTTATGAAGTTAATGTTCACCTGCGTGGAAGTTGCCAGGCAATCCATCAGCAGCTGAAGTCTTGCCAACAGGACAGGGACAGATGACACCTTGGCGGTGCCAAGCAGCGGCACCTCCACCCCAGATTGCCTCAGCTCTGGTTCTGAGGGGTCCTTGCTCCAAGTCTATCTGGATCCACGTTGTTTTTCAATCCCACCTGGCTCATCATACATGCCCTCAGCTTGCCAGAAGTGCTTTCCAAGTAAGCAAGGAGTGTGGTCTCTACGCAATATGGCAACAGCTCACAAAACAGCTAATAGGAAAATTGCTTAATAACCAGTTTAGTGCAATGAACCTCTATGGCAGAGAGTTCTCCCAAAAGAGTCAGCTCCAGTCTGGAAGCCTTTGGAGCACAACCAGAGACATCACCAGCCCCTTCATCACAGTCCTCTTTCCATACAATGCCCCGTTCATTACTCTGGAAAATACATTCCCTTCTTCGCTGCTACCCCTGCAAGGGCATTTCTCCTGTAGAAACCTACCAAAAAATACCTCTCTGGTACTTTATATTCAGCACAGACAGGAGTTACTGCCCACAGGAGCCTTTTATAGATGGGTGATGAACCACTCTTTCACCTAATCCATATTGTCATTACTTCTTTTCCCTATCATCATTAAAGGATCGTCACACACTCACAAGCCACTTGTACGTGTCATTCCACTCAGGAGCAAAAATTACCAGCCAGAAGCACCTGTGAGCTCAAAGTAAAAATCAGGATATTCTGCAAAGGGGGATAAATAAGGGGTTGTCTGTTAGTTCCACCACATGAGGAGGAGCTGAACTAAATTAGAAAGAGGTCTGTATCTCCACCACAGTTTTCTCCTGTCCTTACCTGTTCACTGGAGCTGAAGATATTTTCTCTTACCCTCGTGTACTTTGTGCACTGAAAGCCTACACAAACCAAATCCTTTAGAAAAATAGCACAAAACTAGTAGAAGCTTCTTCTGAATCACTCTGCAGCCAGTCTGGGGTGGACATCTGAGTCTTGTCATTTTCCTCGGGAGAGTGAAGACAAGTTCTCAATTGTGGACATGAAGCTCAGAGAGGATGGCACAGGTTTGGGCATCCTCCTCTGCCCAGCTATTTTGTCTTCCTGCAAAACTACAGAAACATTAATGAGCTACCACTGGATCTATTAATGAGCTACCACTGGATCTATTAATGAGAGCACCTTGCTGAATGTTGGTTAATTAATAAAATTCCTATGTTGTTTTTCATCAGGCCTGCTGCAAACAAGAAGGCAAGCTCAGGAAAAGCTAAAAAATAGTATTTAAAAAAAAAAAAAAGGCAAAATATTTCTTCCATAAAGGAGATAATTGCTTTGGATTGCTCTTGGTCTCTAAATCAACTGACACAGAATAGTTGGCATGTTTCATGTTGGGACAAGACCTGTCTTTTACAAAGACTCTCAAGAAAGGGGTAAAAGAGACAATGTCTGTTTTCTGTAGCAATAGTTTCACCTCTGTTTTCTGACAGAGCTAACTACTTCAGATTTTGCAAAGATGTCTGTATCATAACAATTAGTGCTGGTTCAGAGTGTTCTCTGAATGCCTTTCTCCCCTGCCAAAAGGCCATTCTACAGGAACAGCTTCCATTTAACATCCATCTTCCTGAACATTGCTCAGCCTGCTTCCCAGGTGTGTGACTGTACTTCACGAGGACACTCAAAGCTAGCTTCAAAATCCCACAGGAACACCACAGCACATAACTCAGACAGCAAAAACCTGTCCAGGACCCTGTGTAAATATTCTGGCAGCTCGAGCACGCTGAGCTCCTCGCTGCAAGCAGCCATGCCCTGAGTCTGAGCCAGTTAAAGTACATCTGTGGGAACTAAAATCCTGCCTTTGGGCTCCCGGGTGAGACAAACTCTAAGACTGATTAATTAACATAATTAGGAGCTGTAAACATTAATGGGTAATGTTCAAGCCTTTCCTAACACATTCTTAAAGCTTCCGCTGAGTAGTTATCTATTGACTAATTTTGGCAAACATCTTTAGAGCTGGAGGGAGCAAGGGAATAGAATACAAATGCATCACTGGCTTACTGGAGGAGTAGCAGAGCAAACAGCCCACTGGCTTTCTTTGAACAGAGAGAAAATAAGTTATCATCAACAAGAGGATTGCTTGTGTATGGCAGGGAGGAGTGGAGCCCAAAGCTCTGCAACCTGTTTTCCCCATTGATTGCAATCAACTGTCTAAGTTTTGCCAGCCATTAAAAAAAAAAAAACAAAAAAAAAACCAACCCAAAAAACAACGAAACAAAAAAATTCCACCAAAACCAATCCTTCAGTCCTTCTTTCCTGCTTATGGGAACACCACATTGTCCTCTTTTAAAAAGTGTGAACCCCTCTAATTCCAAAGGAAGGACAACTGTTATTAATTCCATCTGCAGTTAATCTACTTCATTGGGTGTCCCTGGATTTACAGGATGCAGGGGACACCTCTGGAAGCTTCTGTGCAGTGGCAGAAGTTGCCTACTTCAGTGTAGGCTAAAAAATTTACGAGTGTGCTGACATTAATGGAGGCAGCTTGATGGCTTTTGGGAGGACCAGCCGGAAGCCCCTGGATTCATATATTTCTCCTACTTGGTGAAACACAGATAAATCTTGGTGGCGGGTATCTGAAACATTAAGACCAGTTGAACCCTGGTGTCAGGCCTCCAGAGAGGCATTGATAACATCACTAGTTCTGCTTTCTAAATCATCACAAACTCTGAAATATGTTGCCTTTCCAGTTTTGTAAGGCTCCTCAAATTTACACTTCAATTTAAGATTGCCACCTCGAGACAGTGATTAAAAACATATGCAAAGAACTCTGATGCTGATACTTAATTTTACTCACTAAACTAACAAAAGTTTGAAATCATTCAGGGACAAAAGGAAGATTCTTAAAATATCTCGGGTGCAAATCAAAATTCCCAAGGGGTTTTCAACAGAAAAAGTCATCCTCATGAACTATGAATTACTATGAATTCATCATCAAGTGCACCAACACTGCACATAAGCACATCTTCACCAGCTTTCCAAATGCTGCTATTCCCTTCCAGGTAGGCATTCAGATACCTCAAGTCACAAAGGTGTTAGTAATACTCTCAGAAGGCTCTCACTTTTCCCAACAGCTTGCTTACTAACTTCCTCTTACTGAAATTGGGCTCAGGAACTGATATTATTTAACATATAGCTAAGTCCTTGTTATAAGTAAACTCCCATCAACTTCCACATGGCTTCATGGAATAAGACACTGCTGTTTCTGGGTAAGTTTATCAAAAATCAGAGCTTTTTCAAGGCTGTTACAGACAGGCAGAAGCACATCCTCTTGCTCTCCAAGCAGTTGACCACCAGTGCAAGAGTAGGGAAAACTATTTCAGTGTTGTGGCACTTTGGGCTTTTTAGCAGAAAAATCACAGTTTTCTACCCTGGGATGGGGTCTTTCCTCAGCACCTTGCAGGAATGTTCAGAACTTCAAGCACCTGCAAGCACATACTCATCTCTTCATCCGGCGTGATTTGCATTGCACACCTCTTGCCACATATAAATTATGCATTAGCAACATTAAAAGCTCATTCAGATCTGAACAGTCACACATTAGCAGAGCCATAATGAGTGTGGTTCTTCAGACCCTTCTCTCCTCCTCCACTTTTCTCCTCAACCTGCTTGTTTTTAAATCACTTTGTCCACAAAGACTTAACCTTTTCCCCACCCCATATCAGTCCCAGCTTCTGTCTCTGCAGTTTTCAACTCTAAAGCTCTAAACACTCTGGTGACTGTAGACCAAAGACAAAGTTGTCCAGGGCCTACTAGCTCAGCCTGAGGAGGTAGGATTTTTACAGGGACAGCAAAGACATTTCTGTTCCAAAGGGCAAGATGAAACTCCTTGTTTTAAATCTTGGGAGCAAAAGGATGGGCCCAATTAGACATTTTCATTTATCTCAGTATCTTATGACAAAAATACAGTAGGAGTAGTGGCTTTAAACTGGAAGAGGGGAGGTTTAGATTAGACGCTAGGAAGAAATTCTTCACTGTGAGGGTGGTCAGACACTGGAACAGGTTGCCCAGAGAAGCTGTGGATGTCCCCTTCCTGGAAGTGTTGAAGGCCAGGTTGGATGAGGCTTTGAGCAGCCTGGTCTAGTGGAAGGTGTCCCTGCTGATGGCAGGGGGGCTGGAACTAGATGATCTTTAAGGTCCCTTCCAACCCAAACCATTCTATGATTCTATGATAAGCAAAATTATAGCTTTAAATAGTCTCCATCTTGGAAAAACCTGAATCATTTAAGCCAGTATTTTCAGACCTATATATTGAAAGTTGAATGCTCAGCATCTAAACTTTCAATCCAAATGGTTAATTGCTTGACAAATCCATGATTAACTGAGAAACAGAACTTTGTAACAAATAGTGTCAGGCAGTGACACTGGGCACATGCTAAAACCAGAACTGGAAAATTAGTACAGCTGTTTTGGTGCTGTCAATCCCTGCCCAGTGCACTGCAGAGAGTGCACAGCTGTTCCTGCAAGACAAGAGCTGGGATAAGGTTAATCATCAGAGGTTAGAACATAAGGGGAACAGAGTAGGCAGATACTTGAGGACACATGAGATAGATATCCCCCTATGAAGCCCCAAATAGGGCACAAATAATAGAGGAAGCAAGTTTTACACCACCTTTGTCTCCCAGTGCTGCCAGTGACTGAGCTTTCTGAATCCAAATAATTATTCCAAATATTGTACAGGTATCCATAGCCTCCCAATTATAGACCCAGTTCCAACAAGTTATGCAGTGCAGCGTGGTGTAATTCTGCACATACAAACAGGACACCTCTTTATTCTTGCTCTCCCATTCCTAAAAGCACTATATAACATAGGAGTTCAGTGGATACAACGACCAAGGCCAAAGCAATGGCCCTTGGTGCAGATATGTGGTGGTACCACTGCTGTTCAGCAAGGAAAAGTTAGAGGACCAAAGCCAGAGTCTTAGTACAAGGGCACATTGATTTTAGTCCTGCCCTGCTAGTCACTTCTAGCCCTGTTCTTACAGACATGCCCATCCTGAGCACTATTCCGTAGGATTAATTCCTGGCTTCATTTGCTTTCTGCTTTGTAGCACTACAGGCCATATAACAACATATCTAGGTTACAGTCCCTTTTCTACCTTCCTCAGAGGCTTCAAGGTGACCCACAGATACCCACAGTCCATTGACCTTAAATCTAAGCCTCCTGCTTAGCATTAAAGCTCCTAAAAATATTCACTCCTTTATATGTCTAGAAGTCTGGAATCAGCTAAAGTAAATAGCATTACTCTGAGTTGATCCCATTTGCCAACAAGAAAAAAAAAAATCTTGTAACTAATTAGTTCATTTCCCTAAAATACTCATACCCATCTATAGTAATACTTTGGAATTAAAAGTCTGAAAATGCTAAATATTACCCACATAATGCAACAAACCCCCCACTGATATTCTCAAGGACACTTCCCAAACATTAGATTTATTTGTTGTCATAGATACTCACACAGACACAAACATCAGTTATATTCAGGGACTGGTCCTTGCCAGCATCTCGTTATAATACAGCTCTACATGTTTTAAAGACTGGATTGGGCTTTTTCTGGGAGATGCTGCAGTAGTCTGCCCTGTTCAGTGGATGTGTTCAGTTCTCCCACACTGCGTTTTCTTTATTCCAGCTGAGTCCTAAAGCAGCAGAAAGCATTTCTGAAGGCAGGAACAGACAAACGGGGTGTTTAACACTGATAACTGGGGCCTGATTTTCACCTCAGAGACTGTTTCTGTTTCACTACTCCAGCTAGATACCTACTAGGCTTGGCCCAGAGGGATCTGCTTTGCCATCTGATCTATTCTTGGTTTGACCAGCATAGCACAGTCCTAATCAATGAGAAAGGAAGAAGGGAATGAATCCCAAGGGGAAGAGGAAGAGACCCAGCCCAGCTATTTTTTTCCACTCCACTGTGAGAGGGAGAGGTCTCTTCTCCGGCAAGTTAATACAGAGCAGGTAGAAGAACCAATTTTCCCACTTCCCCATTTCCAACAGCAAAGTAAATGAAGATATGCTGGGATACAAGAACAAGAAACAAGTGGAGGAAAATGAATCAGGAGTCCCAGTGGTGCCTGGCAGAAGGACAGAGAGGCATTGAAGAGACAGTGGCTGGCAGAGGAAAGGTGTTTGAGGGATATTCTGGGATGAGAAAGACTAAGGAAACGCTTAGAAGTAAGGAGAATAAAAATGAACACGAAGCATAGAGCAGTGGCTCCTAAGCTACAGCCCTTGCTCTGCAGAATGATCTCTTTGGAGAAGCAAGTAGAAGGGGTAGAAAAGACATTTTCAACCTCAGCTCTGTAGAATGAAAAGAAGAAAGGAGGGAAGAGGGGGGAAGAAATGTGGCGTGGACCAACACGAGCAAAGGGGTAGCAGAAAAACTCACAAGGAGCTGGAAAGGCAGACTAAGAAGAAGGATGAAAGAAGTGTCTAACTGGAAAAAATCCTATAAGCTACCAATTTGAAAAAATAGGGACACTTAGAACCAAAGACTGAGAGAAAATACTGTGTGTCCAATGCAAAGACAAAAGAGCAGTTCCCCAATGTGTATGCCAGCAAGCAAGCTCAGGTGGATGTATAAGGAAAGGACTGGATTGTCAGGAAATCAGATTTGACTGTGGAGAAGGTGAAGGCATGCAGGTCATGGCTAGGAACATGGCAGTGAATGACAGCCTGTCATTCTTTCTCACAAGAGAAGGGGGATATATTTAATTCTGAAATACAGTTGTTTCACTGGTAGGGGGCTTTTTTTTTTTTGGAGTTTACATACTGGGGACTGTCGCTGCAGAGTGTCTGACAGAGTATAAGGCTGATTCAGGACATTGTGGCTTCAATGTGCCAACATGTTTATTTAACAAACTGTTGGCAAGTTACTGAAGTGCTGAATTTCAAGTAAATTCCACACCCAGGAGACTTGAATCATGGAGTGGTTTGGATTGGAAAGGACCTTTCAAGACCATCTAGTCCAATCCCCCTGCAGTGAGCAGGGACAGCTCCAACCAGATGAGGTTGCTCAGAGCCCCGTCCAACCTGACTTTGAATGTTTCCAGGGATGGAGCTTCTACCACCTCTCTGGGCAACCTGGGCCAGGGTTCCACCACCCTCAGTGTAAAAGAGTTTTTCCTTGTATCTAGTCTAAGTCTCCTCTCTTTTAGTTTAAAAACATTTCCCCTTGTCCTTTTGCTACCATCTAGCATAGAAAATCCAGGCTTACACCAGAAATCAGTGTAATACACACTGCTGAGAGCCCTTCCCCTCCAGTCTCATTTCTCCTTGCCCTCCCTTGCCTCTACCTTGGTCAAAACAGCTCATCTCTTTTTGAGTCAAACATCAAACACATAATTAGACTCAGCTGCCATAAGGTACCTCTAAGGCTGAGAGCACAGTTTTGGTGAAAGTAGGTTCTTATAGGTGGTTCATAAAGAGACATTTAAATAGAATGAGTTTATGCTCTTCAATTTGGGGCAAAAGTCAAACTCCAGTAGAGGGAAGCAGAAATGATGAGTTGAGGGGGAAGAAGGACACAGGCAGCAGAAGGAGGTTATCCCGTCAGCCTCTAGATCTCCATGGTGGATTAGGTGGTAGAGGCTCCAGGTGACAGCAGTACACTGACTGCAGTCCCAGGATTGGCAAGCATGTCAAGAGTGCACAAGGCAACTTTTTTTTTTTTCAATTAAGCTGATACATTGAGTGTCCCTGCTCATGGCAGGGGGGTTGGAATTAGATATTTAAGGTCCCTTCCCACCCATACCACTCTAATTATTTCCCTTGAGAGCACCAAGCTGCCCCCTTCACTAGGTGGCCAGTGTGCTGCATGATTTGGCAAGCATCTAGGTAAACTTCCCAATGCAAAGTTAGCATTCAAGTGGGTCCATCCAGATCCTATACTTGGGTTGAATCTTAACACTGCAAAGGTTTGAAGACAGTATTTCTGTGAGCAGAAGAACTTGCCTGAAACCTGAGTCTCATCAATATGTTTCAGTTTTACTGAGAATTTCAGTGCAGGGGAGATTAGTCAGACTCCATCAAGCAGGTTGTTTTTATTATCCAGGTCAGAGTCCAGGGCTTTTTAAGTCATGCTGCATTTCAAGTCCTGTGCAGATACAACAGAAAAATCTAATTATTTCTAGCAATTTACTTTAAATACATCCAGTTATTAGCATCACAAACTAGCTACGTTTTGTCTGCTGTTTCAGGCATCCTTAAGACTTATGCAAGAGCTGTGTTAAGAGTTACACCATCCTAGGCTGAACAAGAGACATTTAACAGTGCACATGAGGATGGTTGCTAGTTGTCTTTAGGCTCTACATGTACAAAATACCTAGATCAGTGTAGGATCATTCAGTAAGATACCATCCCAAATACAATATTGTTTGATTTGGGCAAAGAGCATAGCACCATAAAGAGCTGGTTTAAGTATTTACCAAGATATTTATATAATACCAGGAAACCACATTACCCTTAACTAAAATCCCTTCAAATATTCCCTTCTCTCTTCTTAGAGCATTTTACTGATGCAGTAATCCTTTAGTGGCTTGGAAAGGAAGTTTACTCTCATTTTATATTCCCCATCATTACAAGGAAACTGGCTCTTTTCTGCAGATTTTTCTGGAAAGCATCTAGTCCAGCAACCAATTTTGAAGATCCTGGTTTAAAGCACGGCTATAAGTTAAAGGCTGCAGTCTGTGTAGCTGCAGGAGTCTTCAGAGTATTCCAAGTCAAAATACAATTGCTCCGAGGGAGCAAATTCCAGAGCCAGAGCTCTGCCATCTTTCATATTGCACACATGTGCTTCCCATCATTGGCTCAGCTCTCAGAGCTGCTACAGAGGGGGTAACACTATGCCCAAAATATCCTTTCACCTTTATCCTCTTCTGGGAAATCATGTATAATACATGGGGGGGGGGGGGGTTGGTTTTTATGTATTGCAAGGTTCACAATTGCAGGAGGCCTGGGAACTAGAAGGAGCGAAGGTGGAAGCAGTTGATTGTAACCTCTCCCACATATGTGCCTGTATTTCATTCCTGTCCAAACCTAATCTTTACATTCTTTGCCTGGAGGAGCTCTGCTATCCTATAATAAGGCTGTTCCAGACAACTGATCTTCTACATAGGCCCGTGAAGCATTACATTTAGATCTCCAGTACTGAAAAAAAAACACAAAAACCAAAAGAGGCCAAAGATTTAGGAAGTGAATAAACCTGCCCTTCAAGTCTCACCCTTCACCTTGCACGTCCCACACCACCTTACCTGTTACATCACTTTGGTATAAGGAGATTACCAAGGTTTGGACACTTTGCTCCTACTAAAAGTGGGCTGCAGATCCAGCTCCAAATTCCCAGAGGACATCCCCATGCCTGTCCCTGGCTCTCCAGCCAGGTATCTGCCTCTTCTGCCACATTGCCCACAACTCTCTGCAGCACTGTCCTCGTGTACCAAAGAGATGCTCAAAAAGCACATCATAGAAACAAATAATGATAAAAAACCTTCCATTTAGTGCTTATAACTGATTAAATTTGAGTGCATCCCAGTGAGTTGCACGTGGGGAAGAATTTGGTCATTTAGTGAGACAACGCCAATGTTCCACAAAAGGCATTCCATTTTTTTATGGGATTGTCCACATTTTCAACCAATTTAAGGAGACTATAGAACATACACAACAGAGATGCACCAAACAGCTACAGAAATACAGCACTCCAGTTTTTCTTTCATAAACCCAAAAGGTGAGGGTTAATGAACTTGGCATCTCAAGGCATTACAATGTGTTTCTTGGACTGCTGAGATGACTGAGTTTTTCAATTAACACTGTTGATAAATGAATGCTCTTAATACCAGCCTGAGACTGGCTTTTAATTGAGCTCATCTGGAGTGTTTCTCCTTATCTTTTCTCAGTTTTTTAAATTGCCAAAGAAGAGATTCTAAATTATTTTTCTTGCTACTGAGCTATTTGGTTACTAGCATTGACCAGGAGTCTGTAAATATCTCTTAACTTTATATACAGATTCTCTGCACTATTCTTCAATATCCATCTCAGGTTTTTTTTTTTTCCCTGGTGTTACACTGTGTACACCTGACTGTGATTTATTCAAATAAGGCTGCACAAGCCAATTGGTATGAACATTGAAAAATCAAGCACTGTGACTGCTTTCATATGCATGAAATTGCCTCGGATTTATCATTAAATAGTTCATTTAAACACTCATGCAAACCACAGAGAACCAGATCTCTTGAAGAGAACAAGAACATTAGCAGCAGTGAAATAGAGAGCAACGTTTTTGGTTGCCTTCTTTAAAACTTAGTGTGGCATTTTCAGGTTTTCATTGCCCACTGACAATTTTCTTGCCACATCACAAGTGCTTTTCAAAGAAGCTCTCAGTCTCAGCTACAAGTAGCACCATTAACACAGCGGTATCGGTCTGAAATGAAGTAGCAAGGCACTCTCCCAAGCAGTAATATGTGATGCCTGACAGATGCTGATTACACATTGTCCTTTACAAACGTTTAAAGTCAAATCATGGGCAGGCAGGAGGTCAGAGGCACAGTGATCCATGAATTGGACAGCCATGATATAGTGGTTGAAGAAGACACTATGCACATACAGATAATTTTCATCCAGGGAGGCAAAAAACAAGGCAAGTTAAAGCCAGACTGGACTGTATTTTTGCATTGATACCATGGACTTAGAAATTTATCTACTGAAATGTAGGACTCTGTGATCCTTAAGGATCCCTTCCACCCAACAACACTGTGATTCTATGTGTCTGATACAACCTTCATTATCACCTCAAGATTTACCCATCATCTTCACACTGAAGTGATACAAGCAGCTACAAACCAGATAAAAATCACATCATTTTACCACCCTTAAATCAGGTAGGCTGGGTTGCTTTAACCACTAACACAAAAGGTTATGTATTACTCTTAAATGCCATGTTTATTCCAGTATTTAAAAAAAAAGGGTAAGAGCAAAGCATAAAGCTTCTCTGTTCATTTTCAAGCTCTCAGTCTCCAATTTTAAGGACAGATATAAAGGGTGCACATACTGCGTAGCACATGCAGGGAGTTTGACATGCCCCAAGTGTGTTGAATTTATTATGCATGCACACAACTATCCATCCAGCAGATGAGCAATAGGTTCAGGGAGAGCAGAGCCATTTCAGGGAGTTTTTAAATCAGCTGATACCTCTCATACCCTTGAAGTATTTCAAGTACCTTTCACAGTCAGGTGGTGGCAGAAGAAATACAGCATAGAATCACAGACTGGTTTGGATTGG
>NW_010333579.1:0-15485 GCF_000700745.2 Antrostomus carolinensis
TATATATATAAATTATGCATGCATGGAAATAATTCCATAGAAGTAGTAGACTGAAGAGAAAACGACTACTGATATTTTCAGGTAATCCACAATGTGGAATTTTTTCAAAAACTTGTCAGACTCCATCTCACAACGAGTATGGGAGAAATGCCTTTTCTTCTTGGAGAGCTTTCTTTCAATACATACTTGAAGGAGATGAGAACTTGAAACAGCAACAGAAAAGTTGCTTCTTATTTCCCCCTTTTGTATACAGCATAGAAAAAGGCCTCAAGCAATTATAGTCATAGCAAAGGCCAGCAGCAAAGAGAGGAGTGTCACTGCAACTTCTGCTTTCGTGTTAGGAAACTTGCAAATGGATGAAGAACACTAAAGGATTTAGTCTATTTGTAAGAATGCAGAGGTCATTGCTTACAGCAATTGGTTGCAGCACTGGTCCTGTGCTTTCACTTTCCACTTTACAGTACTCATCATAGTGTTAAGCACCATGATCTTAATTGCTGCTTTGGCTGCACGCTCCTGGTTGTCTTGCTTGTCTCATTCCTCATCCCTTTCCTGATTTCTCCTGTTGTCATCTTAGGTGCTAAGGTTTGAAATAGAGCAAATGTACTGAGCTAGACCAAAGGTATCTGTGTACATTCCTTTGCCCATATTTTGAACTGGGCATTAGCTAATCTCTTTGGGGTGGAACTGTAATAACAATTTTTTTTTTTTTTTTTAATTGTGACATGTGTTAACCAAAATCCAGACCACTCATTAGTAATCTTGTAATATTATTCAGGAATAACCTAGCCTCTTACATACTCATGTTCGGAACAAGCAATTCAATATAGTATTAAATATGGCTTATATTTAAATTCTGTGTTGCATTATCAGCGAAAGAAACATGAAAAACTTGGGTGAAACCAGCAGTTACCATGAAGCCTTTAGAAGGTTATTGGATGTTAACCTTTTTTTTTTTTTTTTTTTTTCTCCTGAAACATGTTAGAGAAACATATTTATTTATAATTAATGAATAAGCTACTAATCATTGCAAAATACACATTAGATGATCAGCTATAATAATGGAAGGCTTAATGCACAGCTCCCTAAAAGTCACTGCAAATCTTTTCACTGATTCAAGAAAGACTGAGATCAACCTCTTACCTCGGGAAGACTGAAGATATTAAACAGCCCTTCACTCTCCAGGCTGTGGACAGCTTGTTTTGTTCCTTTCCTTCATTTTGCTCATTTTAGACATTGAGGTTAGCTGCATTTTTGCTTAATATCAGTTTTGTTTTCAGACCCTGTGTCTGAGGAAGCTTAGGCTGCCAACAGTGCTGGGGAATATGTTATTTGTTTAATCTGTTTCCGTAAATGTCTTAAAGCAAAGCCAAGTGTACAGTACTGCAAAAGCTTGTTTTCGCAAAATCTATACTCTGAGGGAGCAAATCTGAGTTGAAAAAGTTCCTTTAAATCTCTGCCATAACCCAGCTATGTCACTTTTCCAACAAACCCGATTTTTAATGACTTCTCCTTGTTTAGGAAATGGCTGGCTGGCTGTGAGCCTTCTGACTGCTGCAGGGGAACAATGGGATGTCTCTCTGCTTTCCGCTGTCAAGCTGTTTTCAAGAAGCCTCGTAGGAAAGGAGTCTTTTTCTCTCTACTGGTTTTTCAGGCTGATTTTGAAATTATTTGCCTTTGTGTGGTTTTGTTCAGCCTTAGTAATGGTGTCTTTATTTTCCCAAATCTTTTTGCTTGATTTACAAGAGTGGGGTTTCCTCTGTGTCTTAGGGGTGAGGGGTGACCTCCATGGATGATTTCCAAGGGGTCTGCAAAAGGAAGATAAAAAAAACAGTGGGCTTAAACCTGGACTCTGAGTGTCCATCCCTCCTTTGGAAACTTTTCACAGTCAGTATACTGAAGAAGATTTAGAACCACTGCTCACTGCAATACTCATTTTACACCCACGATTTTTGCATGGGTAGGGATGAAATAAAAACCCTAACAAGCAAGACCCTATGTAAATCTAGACTCTGATCATAGAATCAATGGTTTGGGTTAGAAGGGACCTTTAAAGGTCATCTAGTCCAACCTCTCTGCAGTGTCAAAGGCCTTAAAAACAGACAACATCCATAGCTCTTCCCTTGTTCACTGATATAGTCACTTAATCATAGAAGGCCACTAGTTTGGTCAGGCAGGACTTGTCCTTGGTGAAGCCATGCTGGCTGTTTCGAATCACCTCTCTTCCATATGCCTTAGTGTAGCTATGAGGAGGATCTGTTCCATGATCTTCCCAGGTACAGAATGAGGCTGACAGGTTGGTAGTTCCTAGAGTCCTCCTTTTTAAAAATGGGTGAAATGTTTCCCTTTTTCCATCACCAGGGACTTCACCTGCCTGCTGTGACTTTTCAAATATCACGGAGAGTGGCTTGGCACAGTCCTACATGGACCTGCAGCAATTCATATCTTCCGAGCGTCAGTTCCAAGTAATTGCCATGGGTTCATTTCTGCTGACTACAGATGTGGAGGAAATGGGTGGCATATAAACACAAAAAAGAGCTATCCTGACACGCGAGATCCTGTAGAGTATATGCTGGCTTCTTATAACAGTGGTTTTTAGGACATTAAGTGTATTCTGGCACTTTTTCTCAGTATCAGCTGCAAGATAAATGTAATCCATATTTGGTGTTCTAAATCTCCATTTGATTGCTGTGCATTCAACGTAATAAACTGATCATCATTGCACTAACCGTGAGAATGATTCAATGATTCAAGAACCTCTTCAGTTTAGCATGTAATAAAACTCATTCTACTGTTAGGTTTCGTATACTGTTATCTTGTAGATGGTTTAGGTTACTGATCTGACCTGGTCTGTTACTGAAATTTATATGCAGGATGCTTTAAAGGGGTCTTGTATTGGATAGACTGTAATTTCTAGGTTGTAATTAATGGCATTGACTATTCTGCCACAACTAAAAACACTGAAATAGCATGAAGGATGACAGCTCAGAACCACTGTCTGTAGGGAGCTGAAGATGTGTGAGAAAGTGTCTTCATCGGCTGCCAGCCAACATAGCCTAGTGTTAAAAATGTGATACCCTGCCATGTTGGCTTGTATATTGTTTTGTTCCATTTCTTAATATAACATACTGGGGGTGTTGCCTTTTGCACTGCAGGATGGTCCAATGGCAGAACCAGCTGGGAAGGCAAAATCATGGTTCTGCACTTTTTCCTTCTGCAGAACTCAGAAGTGCTTAGAAAAGCTGCTGTCAGAGTAGAGAAAGCTCATTTGTCAAATGTCAGTGAGTCTTGACTGCCATCAAACTGCTGTAAATATCAGTTCTATGACCTTGAGGTGATAAGCAAGAAAAGGTTGAATGGTATTTTATGAAATTATTTATTTTCACTAAGCTGAGTCCATCTCATGATTTTTTTAAGAATGATCCGCCGCCCTCAGAATAGAGATTCTCTGAATGAAAATGCTATCAGAAGAATAATTTTCTACTTTTGTACTGCAAAATTTAGATTGGTAGAGTATTTACTGCTTTTGACGTGTTTTACTCAGTATATAGTCATTTCATTTATTAACTTGCTTACGGTTATTAGCATGGCATTTAAACCAATTCACAGTAGCTTTAATGAATTAGATGCTAAAGCCTGTGAGTTCATTGATATGTGAGTAACGTTTAAACAGTACTTGCCACGATGAATGATGTGCTAGTCTACCTTAAACTGTGGGCGGGAAAGTGTTGAAGGGAGATATGGGATGCTTCAAAAGTCTTCTGCAGTCGATTTTATTTTATGTTTTACATTAATCTTTTTTAATATTTTTTTTTTCAAACCCAGTGTTAGAGTAAAAAAAAAAGGGAAAGATTATGAAGTTTCATGTGATTTCAAAAGTATTGCTGAAGAAACATTTTTTTTTCTTTCCTTTTAATGTTTGCCTTGCAAAACATCACCATCTGTTGAGATTTAAAGAAAAGAGCATGAGTACCCAGTTAAGTATTCTTCTCCACTCAGCCTTTTGATCTCATCTGCCTTTACCATTTTCAAAGTGCTCCAATAGGCACACTTGAGACTGAGATCTGAGTTCTTCTCACGTTTAAAACAACTTTTCTCTATTTAAGTCATTGAGTATGTATAGGCACAGCAGAATAGAGTTTAGTCCTTTACATATCTGTTTCTTTTTTTTTTTTTTTTGTTAAACAGAGAACTAACACGATGAGTGTCTAAGTTGCCTCATAAAAAGAAAAAAAAGAAAAAAGAAAAAAAGAAAAAAAAGAAAAAAAGAAAAAAAAAGGAAGTGAATTGAAGTCAGGGAACTGAAGTGAATGACAGGTAATTGAGATAAGCCTGAACTGGCAGCTTAAAAATGTGACAGGGGAAGATTAAAAGGTATAAATGAAGGCAACTGCCAATAACCCATAGAATCTAGGACACAAGAGGGTGTAGAATAAAGGAAATTTGGAGGGGAAAGCAATTCAGACAAGATGAGAGTGAAAGAGGAGCAAGCTGCCTCAAGATTTCAGTATTTTCTTCAATAGGGATTTAAAAAAAAAAATGAACATTTTGATAATACTTCGTGGGGAAAGAGAGAAAAGAACAAAGAGGCTCCTGTCTGATAGAGAAAAAAGGAAAGCGAGAACGAAGGAAAGTGAAGTCTTTCCAATAAAAAGGGGAGTTCAAAAGGCTAAATGTTCATTAAAAATAAAAAGGGATTATAGTCAGAATCATTTGAGGAGGCAGGACTAGGTGTAGTTCAAAGGCTGAGGCACTGGAGGCAACTCAGAGCTAATTTCTGATGCTCTTTAGTATAGTGAATAGTATTCGTAAAGCCTCTCCTTCTTCCTCTGTTTTCATTGAGCAGTTTCATACATCAAAAAGTAAGATGATAGATATACTTTTGGTAATATGCTTGTGAAGACAAAATGTTCCAGCAACACAAGTGTAACAATTGCTAAAATGGGATGCAGAGCAACACCAGGTGACAGATTTGAGGGAAAACCTTATGCTTCAGCACAGTTTCTTCCTTCCTTCCTTTCTGCCTAGGCATGGGAGTGCACTCTAGTTAGAAACTGAATTAACACTTGGAGGAATTATTGACAAAAGGTGGAGATGATGGACCACTTAGTGACACAGTGGTTTAGGCAGTTTCCTCAAAAGGCATCTGGGCACAGCCTTGGAGCCAGGCATCTCTCTGCTATCCCAGCACAGCAACTGGACATCATTTATAAGAATTATGGCATTGTATCCCACAGACCATCCTTGTGTGATGCCTGAAGCCAGATTCATCCAATGATCTCCAGTGCAGATATTATCAAAAGTAGGAGCAGTTTTGTGCTTTCTTCTTGCCCAGTAGAGAGGAAGGGGGACATTTCACAGAATCATAGAATCATTAAAGTTGGAAAATACCTTTAAGATCATCCAGTCCAACTGACAACTCATCACCACCATGCCCACTAAACCATATCCCCGAGTGCTACATCTACATGTTTCTTAAACAACTCCAGGGATGGTGACTCCACCATGTACCTGGGCAGCCTGTTCCAATGTCCAGCCACTCTTTTGGAGAAGAAATTTTAACTTGTATCCAACCTGAAACTCCCCTGGTGCAATCTCATCCTAGTGTAGATATCTAAAACAGATAAATGGATCATTTTATAAAAATGCCAGTCCTTTTCCATTGACTACACAGAGAGTTTATGGTGATTTAAACATCCAAAGGCAGGTGACATTAATCCTTCACCAAGAACTAAGTCTAGCTCTGTCCTCCCAGCCTCCTTGACTCTGTATTGATGAGGCGCTGGAACCTCCACATTACTGATGCACACCTTGGCATGAGTCTTGGCATCTTGGGTGAGTTCAAGGCAGAGATCTTTGTTCAGCCGAGCAATTTCCTAGTCTTTCAGCCTCCCACATGGAGAAAGATAAGCACTTCAGGGACAGTTCAGCTCACTGTGAAGTGACTAGGCTTGTGCTAGGAATCACCTTTGGGGCTCACCTGTCTCCTTCTTGACTGTTAGAGGCACCTCTATCAGCTTAGAGTAGATATCTTTTGGAGAAGATTTATCTCACTGAACTTCAGCTAAGTGTACTGCATTTGGAGTCCAACTAAGTTTACATTTGAACCCCTGTTTGAAATGAAATTAAGCAGATGTGTGTTTTCCTGAATCAGGGCCACAGCAGAAAGATTTTTTTTTCTTTTTTACCTTACACTTTCTTAAAGTATAATGCCTAAATTTATCAGTAACACAATTCTTTTCTCCTAGAGGTCATTTCTCTGCACATGTCAGAGAGAAGGACTTTTAACTTCAGAAAGTATATTCTAAAACAAAATGTGAATATTAAAAAATACGAAGCTTTGCCATTTTCCTTATTTTAATCCTTGAAGTGACTATTATCATGGAGATGACTAATGATATCCTTTACTCCATTGAGGAAATGCCATGACATTAACTTACATTTGCCTCTGGAAATTACCACCTAAATTATCTCTAAGACACTCTTCTGGTTACACAAATTGGCCTCTCGATTTCTGTGCTTTGAATATGGCCTTTTTTTTTTTTTTATCTTCCAGTTATTGCTTTCTCTCAAGGCAAAGAAACTTAATATCATTAAAAGGCAGCTTAGTTATGGAAATACAGAGGATTTTTCATTCTTTTTAACTTCTCCAGTTTTTATATGCAATCAGCAACTTAACAATGGCTAAATGGGTATAGATGTAATTTTGTATCATGGTCCCCCATAGCACTCAAAGCAGGGCTAGACCCTTTCAACCTAATAAAGCACAATAAACTAGAAAAACATGACTAGTAACTCACAGATCTTAATTCAGCTTATAGTGCTTGAAAATTCTACAGGAACACCACTAATAAGGTCCAGCTTTATAATGATCATATACAGCAAATGGACACATTAATTTATTTATTGACTTCTTTATTTAAAAAAACCCCATCACTTCAGAGGTTTTAAACTGGAATGCCTTTCAGGGAGCTACTAAAAGTAACTTTAATGTCACTGTGTGACATTGAACATTAAAGTGAATACATTTTTTGGTTTTGGCATACTGAATACTTTGTTTTTAATTGCAATGTTAGAGATAGCTTTAACCTGTGATGATTTAATTCCTTCTGAACCTCTCCATAAAATAATTTTAAATGAAAAAGTCTGTATTTATTAGCTACTCAGAAGTACTGGAGTGGATGAGAAAATAAATCATGTTGCTCTCATACTCTTGAACATTATGGTTACCTATCAACTAAAATGATATTTTGATTTTAGCATTACCCACACCTGATGTTGTAGTTGACCATGGGAGGAAGGAGAAAATCATTGACACTCATTAACCACTAACATCTGATTTTGACATGCGATATTAACACTAGGCATTAAGTTTAATTCCCTTTTGTGCAATGTTCAGTCTTACAAGAGCGTCTTTATTCTCCATTGCTCAGAATTACTCTGTTCATAAGAATAAAGCATCACAACACTGCCAACGGCATTTTGCTGTACGTAGAAGGTTCAGTATATGTATTTTATGTGTGTCAGTTCAACCTGTACTCAGTTAAACCTGCCTCCACAGAAAGCCCTGTTGGCACAATTTTAATACCACAGAATCACAGAATAGTTAAGCTTGAAAGGCACTTCTGGAGGTCATCTGGTCCAGGGACCTGTGGATGTTGGACAGGTTGGATAAATGGGCTGCAACCAAATGTATGGGGTTCAACAAGGCTAAGTGCTGGGTGCTGTACTTGGATCACAACAACCCCATGCAACGCTACAGGCTGAGGGAAGAGTGGCTGGAAAGCTGCCTGGCAGAAAAGGACCTGGGGGTGTTGGTTGATAGCCAGCTGAATATGAGCCAGCAGTGTGCACAGGTGGCCAAGAAGACCAGTGGCATCCTGACTTGTATCGGAAATAGTGTGGCCAGCAGGACCAGGAAAGTCACCCTTCCCCTGTATTCAGTGTTGGTGAGGCTGCACCTTGAATACTGTGTCCAGTTTTGGGCTCATCACTACAAGAAGGACATTGAGGCACTGGAGCGTGTCCAGAGAAGGGCAACAAAGCTGGTGGAGGGTCTGGAGAACAAGCCTTATGAGGAGCGGCTGAGGGAATGGGGTTGTTTAGTCTGGAGAAAAGGAGGCTGAGAAGAGACCTTATTGCTCTCTACAACTACCTGAAAGGAGGGTGCAGAGAGGCGGGTGTGTGTCTTTTCTCCCAGGTAACTAGTGACAGAACAAGAGGCAATGGCCTTAAGTTGCACCAGGGGAGGTACAGATTGGGTGTCAGGAAATACTTCTTCACTGAAAGGATTATCAGGCGATGGAACAGGCTGCCTAGGGAGGTGGTTGAGTCACCATCCCTGGAGGTGTTTAAAAGATGGCTAGATAGGGTGCTGGGACATATGCTTTAGTAGTGGATAGGTACAGTTGGGCTCAATGATCTCTTTTCCGACCAGGCAATTCTATGATTCTATGTCATCTGTTCCAACCTCCTCTGCTTAAGCAGGACCACCCAGAGCCAGTTGTCCAGGACCACATTCAGATGGCTTTTGAATATCTCCAGGGATGGAGACTCTCTGGTCAACCTGTGTCAGGGTGCAGTAACCCTTGCAAGGACAGGACAAAAGTGGAAAAAAACCTTCACAGCACCTAAAACTAAGAAAATCCAATGGGTTTTTTTTTTTTTTTTTTTAAATAGTAAAGAATTACATGTCTTGAGTGTGCTTTTTAAAGCATGAATTTTGCTTCCAATTTGAGATTGTGCTTGTATTAGTAAAGTTCACTTGAGTTTAGTTTCTGGATCAGCAACAAAACAAAATCCCTCAGTTTGGCTTAGAAGATACAGTAGAACACAAGCAAAAATAATTAAAAATATTAAAATGTGAATGTGAGAGAAGAAGGAGGGGGAGGAGGTGCTCCAGTAGCTGCAACAGAGATTCCCCTGCAGCCTGTGGAGAGCCCATGCTGGAGCAGGCTTATCCTGAAGGACTGCATCCCATGGAGAGGACATGTGCCTCTGCAGTTTTTGAAGGAATGTATCCCACAGGAGTGACCTCACGCTGGAGCAGGGGAAGGTGTGAGGAGGAAGGAGTAGCAGAGAGGAGCTGTTATGCACTGACTGCAAACCTTATTCTCCATCCTCCTGTGCTGTTCAAGGAGGAGGTAGAGGAGTTGGAATGAATAAATAAAGTTTAGCTTGGGAATAAGGGGGTACCAGAGGGAAGGTGATTTAATTTTCTCTTTGTTTCTCACCATCCAACTCTGTTTTAACTGGCAAAAAATTAAATTAATCTTCCCCAAGTCAAGTCTGTTTTCCCCATGATACTTATTGGTAAGTGATCTCCCTGTCTTTATCTCAAGCCGTGAGCTTTTTCATCTTATTTTCTCCCCCTGTCCTGTTGAGGAGGGGGGCTGAGAGAGCAACTGGGTGGGCATCTAGCAGCCAACCAAGGTCAACCCACTACACCTGTATTGCCTGCAAAGTTGTGTTGTGAGCCAAGAGGACACAGGTCAGATCCTTCCTTACCCGATGAGACTTGGCAAAGGTTGCTGGATTTCAACAAAGTGACTCAGCTGACCAACATCCCAAGCTGTGATTTTTCATGTCACACATCATGCAAACAGTAATATTTGATTGTGTTTGGAACAAACTACAAATCAAAGTATGGAGACTCAGGAGGTGCAAGTTTGGGGCTTTCCAGTTTTTTCAGCTTACAGCAGTACTTAATGTAGTGGAAAGCTAGACCGCTTTTTGTCTGCACAACAAACCATCTCAGCTCTGGCCTGTGGCCTGTTGGATATTAAATTATCTGAGCCATTCTTCTCAATAAAATCTAATACCATTCTGGAATTTGCTCTTTTCTAATTGAGCTCGGAATCAACATAGTAGGATACTACTCTTCAAAATGAAGTGCAAACACATGAGTGAGGAGAAATAATGAATTTTTTATCGTTCAGTAAGAACATCTCTCCCTCCCACCTGCCTTCTTTCAGCTCCTCCATGTGTTCTTTTCCCCTGGAGATTTAAGTTACCATAAATAGTAACCTTTTGTTCCCTGGTGTTATCATTTTGTCATTGCTAGATTTCTTTAGTTGCTGAGTTTTTGTGTGTGGTAGACAGCTAATGGCTATTTTTTTTTTCCAACGGGGACCTCTGAAAGTATCTGAAAAGAAATTAAAGAAGTAGTAGCTTGAAAGAAGTCATATTAGGAAGGAGAGTGGAAAACAGGCCAGTCAAATGCAGAATGCATGCCAGCTATCACTCAGTCATTTTAGAAGACTACTGCAAAAAGAGCAGCGGCATTAATTAAAACCCACCCCCTCTTGCTCTGCACGATCACTCACCTTACGTATTACTTTTAAGTTATACAGACTCAGGGATGAATTTGCATGAGTACGAGAACAGCAATTGTGCTTTGAATGGGGAAAGCTGCCTTTCTTAGTTCACCTCTGAAGCTGTACCAGCAAATGAACCTACCCTGCACACACATGAGGAGGTGGTGTGAAGTCCAGGTTCACCTGAAACTGAGCTTCAGTCATCAATTAGCTTCTGAAACTTCTGACTTTTGCCTTTATGATCTTCCTGGGTGTGCTCAGCCAAGTGTCATGAGAACAGCAGCTTTGGCAAGAGGGGACCTGATACTTTTTTTGACACTGAGTGGATTAAAAAAAAGTCACAGCTAGATTATGATCAGAACCGGCACATCACACAGCAGTGCTAGGAGTTATCCAGATCTTGACAGTGTCCTCAGTTTAATTAGAGCCACGGAAAGGCCTGCAGGAGACTCCATGGTCCAAGTAATAGAAATTGATCTGGTCTATTGAAAAGAGCCTAGAAGTGTGTGCTTCTAGCTTTGGAGGGCCTTTATATTTCCCCAACAGCATTCTAATGTTTCCATGCATTAAGGCTATCTCTAACTGTATGGATGTTACTTTCAAACTATTTGTTTCACAACCAAGGAAAGCTGCAAAATGTAAGTGGACCCTAATAAATAGTGGGCTGAGGCAGGGTTTGTCTTAATTCTTCTTTGTATGTTAAGGGACTGAAGACTGAATGAGGGGTGTTTTCAACTCATTGGACTGAGATTATCTTAATTTGGGGATGCAATCTGGTGGTGGTATGGGTTGAAAATGTTAGTGTTACTTATTTCTGGGATCAATGACCAAGTGATCACTGACCAAGTACTCACCTTTTACTTTATGAAAATAGCTTTTTGAGAAGTATAATTAATGCAAATCTATGCAAATTACCGTGAAAGTTTAGCCCAAGGTATAAGAATTCCTTTACATCCTTTTGGATAATTGATTGGATTATCCTCTCAGTTACCCTGCAGTAACTCAAGTTTCCCCTTAGTAACTTAAAACAGGTGGTTTTTTTCTGACATAGATGGAGCTCCTGTGTGAACAACAAGAGTCTCAGGCCCCAAGTCCCTGGTTTTACTAATCAATTCAAGCCACAACTAATTTACCATGATGAAGCAAAACAAAATCCACCAGAGATTAACTCTAGATAATGCTCAGGCTTTTTGTTGTTGTTTTTGTTGCTAAAGAGAAGAAAGAGCTTCATGAACTTCTTTAATGCACAATAGGAAATGTTGTTTCAATAAATGCAGTCCTGAGTAATTGAACTCAATCAGGGTCTCATTATAATAGCTTTTTCCTACAAATATACAATCCACATACAGTGCACTTAAGAAGGAGGGCATTTCAGCATTGTAAGACAGGAGCACGCAATTCAGAAATTACCTCAAATGTCTATAAATAGTATATTCAGGGTTTTACAAAGTCAACCCCACCCTATGTTTTGATCAAAAGGAAATGTAACTAATGGACCTTATTTGTATTCCATCGAGAAAAACATAGAAAGAGGGGATTCATGTAGAAGTAGCTCTTTCCAGAAGAATTTATGCGGGTTTTTCAAGCCTGGCAAGCGAGGCATTGCCACCAGGACCATCTTAATACCAGTACTGTGGTAATCACATAACTGTGTCTTGTTTCAAGCAAATGAAAGATTTCTGTGCTTACAGTTCTAAAATGACTGTTCTTACATGTACTAGACATATCTTTTCAGTCTAGTGGGATCTGAAGTAATATTACTATTTTTTCATAATACTCTAAGTGTCAAAAACAAGATTACATCACTGCCTGCAAAAAAAAAAAAAAAAAAATTAGCTGGCTTCTAGAAAAAAAATCATAAAAAAATTGCATACAATGCCTGGAAAAGAATGTTGTGGAATAAAATGGAAAGAACAATAGGAATTCAGTCCTCTAGGAAGATCTTTCTGCTCTCAGGTAGAACTAGATATTTTTCCATTCCAAGTGAGTATTACCATTAGAGTTATCAATGTTATTTAATACTTGTTTTGGAAGAGCACACAGATTGAGCGTGACTGTGCCAGGTGCTATCCAAATAAGTGCGAAAACATAGTTCATACTCACATACATTTAGAGTCAAACTGCTAAAAATCCTACAGTGGGAACGTGTTGTATCTTTAGTTCTGCAACACTGAGAAGGACAAGATTTATCAGCCGGGGGCACCAATAAAACATGGCTGAAGTAACGAGCAGATGTACTGCCTGCTCATTTCAGTTCAGTCAGGGATGACAAAGTGGTCCAGGGAACAGATCTCTGAGCTAGTCAAACAGCATTCTGCTGCCCTCCATGCCTGCTTTTGAATTGCCTGGTGAGCACAATTAGCAACTGGTGAAGACCAAAAGGTCCCTGTTAATGTGGAACCACCTCATGATGGGAGACAGCAGAACCAAGCATGGATCCCTGAGCTAGATTAACTTTGTGAAGGATCCTGCCCCAAACTATTGAGCAACAACTTTTTGGGTATGAGTGGCCCTCAGCAATTTAAGGGTAGCTGAGAAATATATGCATGTGTGTATCTAAACCTATAAAATAACTTTCTTCAGCTCTTTTATTATTCTGCACTGTGTCAGTGTAAAAAAATTCCCAAGTTTAGGAGCTCTATGTCATGAACAAGACCAGTGCATTCTTCCTCTGAGCTTTGCTCCAATGATATTCTGTGCAAATATGCAGTAAAAAGTAGTTTTTGCTAGGAGGTTGGAAACCATATGGTTAAGACTCCAATCCAGATCCAAAGATTGCATCTAGGATTGTTCCCGCTTGTGTTCACTTGAAGGATTGTCATCAGATTTCTTATCCAGTTCTCATACAGGTTAAATCCTGCTTGCTTTATTGAGAGAGATGTGTGAACCAGATATGGGTAAAGACAAAGAGGATCCTGGTATATATTTCATATACTAACTGTATATAATTCTGATATATACTGGTGTCCTTTTTCTTTCTTCTCTTAACTGATAGGACATCTCTGGGCTGTATTGCCAACACTTAACATGTTTTCAGGAAGGGATGGTGTCTTCTCGGTAACTTGCCACATAATACACTTTTTTGGCTGTGGATCCACAGAACTTTGTGGAACTTAAAAGACTCTTTTTGTTCTGTAGGCCTTAGGTCATGCTGATATTGAACCCTCTGATAAACACTTGTTTTTGTGGCTGGGATTCATTGCCCAGGGTGCAGAGGTCTTAGACTTGAACACCCGACTGTGAGTTATACATCCAGCCAGCTTCTTTTACTTTCTATGAAGAGAAACAGATTTTTTTTAAAAGGACACTTCATAGAACCTGTGTTAAATATTCCCATAAGATGTTCCATATCATCCTAGGCAAGGTATCAGAGGACTTTTGGAAGGGGCCTGGCTTTTCTCCATAAACTACAGAGTGCTGATTTAAAACTTATTATTTGACTTTCCTTGAGCCTTTTGAAAGTCAAAAAAAATCTGTGTTTCAGCATGCATGAACACTTCTAAATTTTGTTTACTCAACAGCATAAAAATACAGTGTAAAATAAGTATTCAGGGGCAGAAGTTTAGCTATTTCAGCCAGAAATCATCATACATAAATCTCACAAAGACTAAACCAAACCAAACCAAAACAATATACCCAACAAGAAACCCTGGACCCAAACATTTCAGTTTGAGCCAGTTATTTGTTAACTCCTTTTAATTTATTTTTTAATTATTTTTTTTTTTTGATGTGCTGTCATTTGAGACTGCATTGGAACACTGGTGATATTTTTAGCAGTAAGGAAACAACTGAATGATGGTTGTTCTCCTACATTTTATATATATATATATATATATATTTCCCCCCCCCGATACTACTACAGAGTAAGTTGAGAGAGTGTGCAAATACTACAATATATATTTCCACTGTTGTGCTGGAACTTACTCACACAACCTCGTGGGATTCCTTTATTAAAACTCCTCTAACAGATTGAAGCAATTAATTTCCATGCATCTGGTAAAACTCTACATTTGTTCCAGGCCAGACATCTTCTGTGATTCATAAAAATACTTCTAATGAACAACTTTTCTTTGAGACTCAATCAGTTTGCCTCAAACAATAGGAATAGACCAACAACAGGAATTCCAATAGTTAATTATATTCATTAACTATTACAACATAGCTCTATTTTTAAGTAATAATTGAACTTGTGCTGCACAATCAAATATTGTTAATGTATTCTCATTAGCCTTGTAGCTGTAGTGGATTTTGTTTCATTGGTGGCTAACTATGAGAATGTGCTGCAGTAGATGGAAAAAATATGTTGAGAGCTGTAGGATCTATGTAAGAATATAAATATGCATTGATCAAATGTAGATTCACAGGCTTGAATATTATGCAAAACAAAGCCCTTACTGAGGCATATAAATGAGATTAAAAGAAATTCTAAAGTCAGAGTGAAGTTACCAAAGGGTTTTTGCCCACTCTAGTTCTCTTTGCAGTGTGCGCAGAAAAAAATAATTGGAAAATTTCAAAAGGAGATTTGTTGAGGAGGACTAAAATAATATTTAAAAGTTTATTTTAGTGAGATGGAGTAGTATGGAAACTATTCATGGGTGAAGAATTAAATAGAAAGTGAGAGCAATGCAATTTCCTTTTTGATAAGATATGAGCAAAACAAAGGCATTTCCTATCTTTCACTATTTTGAACTCTGCTTTTTTCCATGAGATCATCGATTTATGAAACAAAAAATAGACAGGTGTGGCAGAAACCAGGAAGGTTTTTCCACTGCAGTTCTAGATACTTGACCCAGATGTGGACACTTAAGTAACGTGGATTTCTTGAAGATGTGAAGATGATCCCCAAATTAGGGTTGGAGAACCTAGAAGTTTTAAGTAGCGATTTTGCTGAATCTAAGTTCATGGACATGTTGTGTAAATTTGCGATATATGTGTACTGCATGGAGAAAGCTGCTTTATTATTAACTGTCACAGTATTAGCTGACACATTGGTTTCAAGCTCATTTATTGACAATACCATAGAGGCCGATTGTGTTCTTTGGGCTGAATAAAACATAGAAGGTTTAAGGGAGAAGCATATGATACTACAGATGGAAGAAACAGCTGCATGATCTTTGCTGTAAGATTTTCTTTCTTGACATGCAGGCTGATGGGAAGGGGTATTTAGGG
>NW_010333579.1:15504-23249 GCF_000700745.2 Antrostomus carolinensis
CAAGCTAACATTAGTGAAAACTCTTGTGAATCTTCAAAGTATCAGAACAAGAAAAGACACAACTGAAGTTGTGTCAAGAAACAAAGCTTCACCATTATCTTATACAAGTTCTGTATGCATGTATTTGTACAGAAAATATGTAAAGAAAACAATTAAATTAAAGATAAAATCATCACAGATGACCTTGGAAATGGTAGGAATAGTAGAACAATTATATGTGCATAGATGTTCTACAAGCTGCCCTCCAGTCCTTCTGCTGGTGGAAGCAAGACGCCATCCTAACCAATTTGTCATTGTTATTTTGTCTCTTGGTGTTGCCTGTACTTGCCTTCAGGTGGTGGTTGCTGAGACCTGTTATTTCTGAGCAGACACAAATCCTATGTGCAGTCAGGGTGAGTAAATGCATAAAAGATAAACACATCAGTCATTTGAAAACATATGCACTATTTTGTCTGGGCCCTGATAATGGCTCTTCTGCCATCCTGGCGCACTGCAGAAGGGCACGATGGTGCGCATCCTCATGCAGAACTGTCTCACTCCAAGTTGAGCACTCAATAGACCAGTTTCTCTCAGAAATGCAGTTCAGGAGGGATTTAAGCTGTCCTGGGACAATGAAGCTGCTACTCAATTCGGTCAGCACAGAACGCGATCTTCTCTTACCCTAGCTCTGCCCGATATATTTTTCTCCACTTGTGCTATGACAGAGCCAGCTGTTCAGGCCATGTTGAGGCTTAAGAGTCTTCTCCTCCAGAAATCCTACTGACAAAGAGAAAAACTCCTCTGCTTCTAATTGTATAATGATAATCCCTAAACAATCCGCTTCTTCACCTATGATATAGTACAATGATGCTCAATATGGGACACATCTGCCACCCACTTCTGTAATGGGGTACCTGCAGTAACACATAACCTCCATCATGGATATTTTGTGAGAAGTCAAGCTGTATGTACAAAAACTTTTGCAAATGCATATACTCTTGTCAAAGGCAAAACTGGCAGAGGAAGGGGAGACCTCATACAATAGATGGCATGTAGCAACCATTTCTCTCTCTCCCCAGCTCATGTGAGAAGTGAAGTTACTGGTCCTACTTTGACATTCTCAGCAGAAGTACACTGTAAGCTGTGCAGCAGAGAAATGACAGGGACAGTGAAGGAAGCACAATAAAAAAAAGTCAAGAATAGTCATTAGCTTCCTAGTTACCTGAGCCAACCACACTTTTTTTTTCTTTTCCACTTACCAGATTCTTCTTTCTCTTCACTTTTTCTTGAAGAGCCAATTCACAACAGACTACTTTCCAATTCTATCACACTTGGCCTTTGCTCTTTTCTAAATCCCATGGAATGCACTGTAGCTCTACATAATATTTACCATTTTAAATGCTTTTTTCCCCAGCTCAAAACATACTGTTCAATTTCAGTTGGCTGTGGAATATCTCACCAAAGTGGTATTTTTCTAGCAAAAAAAAGTAAATGGGATGTAGCATGAGAACATGAGGGAGAGTTGAAACCGATAGATACTGCTGAAATAGTGTTGAAGGAATGTACTTTATTAAAGGATCTGAGTCTGGCACAATTTGATCAAATTTCTGTAAGAAGGGTCTGGATCTTCGAGGGTCCTGCCTGAAGTTAGGTGAATTCAGAAGATTTCAGAAGTACAGAAATTATTGTTCCCTATATTCAGCACAGTCACGGATCTCAGAAAAGGTGTATAAGATGTAACACAGGGGCTTCATCAAAGTCAATTGCTCCAGGTTGTCTGATGCACTAACAGTTCTGAAAGCCAACATGTTTGCAGTTGCTAGGCCAACAGGGAGAAGCAGGTCTCTAAGCCCTCAGGAGAGGTGAAGTACTCTGTCTTTCTTTCGGGTTTGCCTTTTACCTGGATTATTCTCCTTCAGCCAGTTTGAGTGTCTGGACATATGCTTTCCAAGTAATGTTCTGTGTCTCCATCTCTCTGTCTCCATATATCTGTATATCTATATAACTATATATCTGTATCTGTGTCTGTATCATCTATATCTGTATCTATAAATATTTTATGGTTTTGCCCTTTGTCACTTTGGGTCACATGCTGTTAGCACAGATACAGGAGTCACTTAAGTGCTTCTTCAAAGTCTGCAGAGACCAATTTTTTTAGTGACCAATCTGCTCTTCCTGGCTGTGTTGAGCTAGCTCCCTCTTAGGTGCTGAATTTCAGAGTAATCCCGTGCAATGCAGAATACAGACTTCCCTCTGCCTAGGAGCTCATGTGGCTTTTAATTGGTCCACAGTTTCTGGTACCAAAATGAATAAGCACTGCAGTTTTTACATGGTCTGTAAAATCCAGGCACTATTTTGAATAATGACCATTTGTACATGTGTGTATCATGAGCAACATTTTTACCTCAGCATTTTCAATGCACTGTTATATTTAGGATTCACTTGGCATTTTATAATATTGGCTTGCTAACTAGTAGAGGTCTGTATTCTCATTCATACAAAGAAAATACAATTACAATTTTTGAGGCAAGATTTTTTGAGCTTGGCTTTAATAACATTCTGTTATTTCCCTCCTCCCTAAAACACTGAAGCATAAATATCAAAGTTAAGCCTTATATTTGTTATTTTCATTCTTGCTTAATGTCAAGCTTCCTCTCTCCACCATTCATACATCCCACCTCACAATAGTACATTCTCGGTTTTAGTAGGAAGATTACAATCACTGGCCTTCCTGAAAGAACCTTTGCTACTGTATAATTCAGGTGTAAAGAAAAACAAATCTAAGAAATTGTCCATTTTTGAGAAGTCATGGGTAGAGCTCAAACTAGTCAGCAAACTTTTATTCCTGAGTTAAAAATTATTATAAAACATTCACCAGTAACTGTGTACTACTGCTGCTGTTGTGTTTGCCACTTTTTATACAAATTTAAAATTCAATACCTATTATTTCTACAGACAATCTAAAAAAAATAGTGATGTGAAAAGGTTAAAAAAAGTTTTACAGTGCATATGCTTTCATTACATAGACAAATGTATTTTGTTTAAAAAGGGAGCTCTTGTATTTCTTAAGCCTGTAATTGTGATCAAATACACAGGCCTGGTTTATCTGAGATAAACAGGAAATTAACTTGTTGTGAGACCTTGTAAAAGGGCAAGGACATACTTTTTTCCAAATAATGCATTCAGACACTCATGGTCATTCCCATATAGACTTCACTCATTCTCAAACCCACCACAAGTACAAAGACATGTCTGAGTGGTCTCCCCAGGGTCATTTGTATATGGCAGGGAAAAGGGACACCAGCACTTGAGTGCTAATTGTGTCATGATGTTATTTTCTGACAATGATAAACTATTTATTTTACTCTTTCTATAAGCTATGATGTGATTCTTCTGCCCCAGAATCTTTCTTCAGCTTGCCTAAAAACCAGTAAATTTTTGTCAAATGTTTCTGCACTTTTGGTCTTGTCACACCTATATTCAGTCTTCCAGCTGGATAAGAGGAAGAGGAATAGCACACACTATGGTGTCACCTTATTGCTACCTTCCTATTGTCAGCATGCAGATCTTCTGCTGTGAGGTGGTTTTGCTTCTTTGGCTTGCAACCAAACACACACCCAGTTGCTCTCTCACTGTGTCTCCCCACCCCCTTCAGGGAGCTGGGGAGAGAATTGGAAAGGTAAAAGCAAGAAGCCTCACAGATTGAGATAAAATCTATTTACTAATTAAAATAAAATGATAATGATAACAACAATAATAACAGAATATACAAATGAGTGATGCACAGTGCAATTGCTCACCACCTGCCCACCAGTGCCCAGCCTGTGCCAGTCAGTGATCCCAGAGCAGAGACAGTCCTGAAACTGAAACCCTGGAAGAGCAAGCTTGAGAAATCCCTGAGAGAATACCCCTGATTTCCAGTCAGCCTTGATTAATACACTGAACATAACTTGATATGATATGGAATATCTCATTGGCACATCCAAATGCCAGTTTTGGGTTTTGCTATTCTCTCTCCCAGTCCTAATGCAGCTGTGAACCAGCCAAACACAATGACCTTGAGCTGCAGCAGCAACTAATAACATCAGTACTGTTATCAACATTCCTCCCATAACAAGTCTTACACTGAAACTAAAACACAGCACTTCTAACTACTAAGAAGAAAATTAATTCTATCCTAGCAAAACCAGGACATACTGAAAAGTCAGCTGTACAGTGGCTTTATCAGATCATAGATGTGCTGGTCTTGATGTGAATAATGACAGGTTCCTAAGTTTTAACCAGTCTATCACTGTCAGTCATGTCCTTGGTTATTAATATATGCTATTATTCGACCTTAGTTCAAAATTGAGTCCTCTGGTGCTTTCACACACAGATATTTCCATTAGTTCTTCATTCAGACCTATCACTATTTCTGTTAAAATTTCTGTGAGTGAATGCTTTAGATCATTCTCTCTAGTTCTGACCTTCATTGTCCTTTTTTTTTTTTTTTTCACAGTATTCATTTTCCCTGTTCCCATTTTCTCTAAAACTCCTTGACCCTTTCTATATACCCAGACTTTACAGCAGCTCACTTAAGTGCATAGTTTCTGGCAGCCTCTTCATTCCAGTAATTGATAAATTCCCCCATCTCTCATCTAACTGTTTCACCTGATGTCTTGGAATTTTTCACCCGGGTAAAGTGCAAAAAGATTAAGTTAGTATGGTTTACCTGGAAAGCCTCTTCTCTGTCTTTCAGGGTCTTTCTTAGCCTGATGCATCCATGCTGTAACCACTGCTTTTTCCTCTTCAGCAGCTTTAAGATCTCACATTTCTTTCCTCCTGTCAAATATCTCAATTAGGCCTCTGTGTCTCCTTGTCCCAGTTATTATTCCTCAGCATCCCAAACATACTTTATTCTATTTAAAATGCAGCTGTTAAATACATTTACACTGCACACATAAATAACTTTTTTACCTGCACACTGATTTGATCATAACAGAAAGGGAGGTCATTGCCAGTTTGACATGAATAAAAAACATCAAATAAATTATTTTTGTTAACCCTTTTCTTGTCACCCACTGGTTTGCTGGGAGACTATGAGAAATGCAGAGCAAGAACTGCCTGATTTTTATTTGCCTTAAGATCAGTCATATAGTTAATACCAGTGAACACACAACGTTTATATCTTTTTGGATGGATCTCCTTTTTATTGAGATTATAAAGTCTTTGCAACAGGACACTTCTTTCTGGGAGTGAAATGACAGTCCCATGGTCCCCCTAAGCCTATTGTAATGCAAACACAACCTTTGTATTTTGTGACGATTTCTCAGTTTTTAAGAAATTTTTGCATAGTTCAGACTATTAATCAGAATTTTAACTCAGTCCCAGGAAAATGATAATACAGTATTCACAAATTATCCCAAAATCTATTCTAGAAGAGATTTGTGGTAGATCTAACACTGGAACCCTGAATATTTTATATATCTCTGTTAGGATTACAAAATAGCTATCATATTTTGGCTCAGAATACATTTATGTCCCTGGTCCTACACATCTTTATACAAAATTATTTCCTGTTAATCTTCATAACAAATGCATCTCTGATATCTGTATATTCAGAATCTCAATACATAGGTAACAGAAAACAGTATATAAAAAAAGAGTGGCATCACCATAAAATAATAAAACCACCTATAATGTCTTGGGGAGTTTCAGCTGTAGTTGGGAATGCCATTAGTACTTATACAATTTTTGATCCATCTTTTCTTTTAAGCTCTTCAGTCCAAGTAAACATAGTAAGCATATTGCAATGTAGGAGATGTAGGTGATGAAACATAATTACATAAAAGGTAATGTTTTCTGTTTTGTGGATAAAATAGCATTGAGCTCTGCCTCTAGCATTTCAAAGCAGTTACCATCTTGTTTTTTATAGGTGTATAATAAAATGCTGAAGCAGAAAATAACAGCGAGGATTGCCAAAGCAATTATATTTTCATCAAACTAATAAAACCACTGACAAATAGAATACATTAACAACTGGATCATTAATTACTTTAAATTCTCATAAGATGTTTAATAAACTAACGTTTTTCCACAGTATCACTGTTTGGCAGATGTTCTTGTGTGTTCAAAATAAGTTATTGATTCAGTTCTCATGTCATATTGCTTATTGGGGCTCCCTTGCTCTGGATCATTAGACAGGAACAAGAGTAGTTTATGTTGTTGTACAGGATTGTATCATCACATGGTGTCATAATCATATGTCTTATCTAGTAACTAATATGGACAATAATGTAAACAATGCCCCATGCATTGTGCAATGTTCTGGGTTTATATTTGCAATTAGGATTCTGCAAAGAAATACCAATTCAATCTTTTAAAAAGTCTTCTGCTATGATTTAACTGATTTATTTACATATCCCAGCAAACAGTCTGCCAGTGTAAACTGGCATGCCTCCATGTCCATGTCAGTTGTGCCTCTTGCCATTTCAACAAAAGTGTGCCAAAGAGATTGTGGGTAAAATGAAAGCAGAGAGGACAAAGAAGGGAAAGCTAAAATAATTAAAAATCTTAAAGGACTTTGATCATATCTAACGTTGCTACTTCACACATCCCACCAATAGTTCTATATGCAGTTCCACTCAACTGCACAAAAAAATTATTCAAATAACTGAAAATAAGGGAAGAAAATTAAACTTTCATTGAAAACACATTGAGTTACACCAGCTGTGTCTGTGTCTTTTTCAGCTTAATTTATATGCAAAACATTGGAAAAGCATAAAGTCACAGAACTACAAAGCAAATGAAGACTCTATTATATTACTAAGGAAAGCTGGATGCAATATTTTTGATGAATGCAACTCTGCTGAAAAACTATTGCTTCAGCAAAACAGAAATAGTTATTGGAAATGTATGAATTCTGCAAAGATTTTCGTGAGAAAGTATTTGATAGAGGGTGAAAAGCAAACCAAGTAGTTAGATGGAGTGTAGTACTTCTGGTTTTGGCAGGAAAAAGTTGAATATGTATGTAACTGGATGACTGGACAAAAAAGTGGCAAATGCAATTCAGCATAGACAACTGTAAAGCAATGCATATGGAAAAAAAAAGTACTACATTTGCATAAAATGATAGGCTTTGAAGTGGTCATTACTGCTGGAGAGAAAGACCCTGGGGTTATGATAGATAGTAGAAAACATCATCTCAATAGCAGGCAAAAAGCAGATCAAATGCTAGGAATTATTAAGAAGGGAATAAAAAACAAGGGAAAAACATCATCTTGCTGTTGTACAAACCCATGTTTTTTCCACAGCTGATGCACTGAGTGGAGTTCTGATCCCTCCATCTTTTAAAGGGTATATTGCAACTGGAAAAGGTTGAGAGAAGGAGAGTGAGAGTAACGAAAGGATGGAGAGTGCCAGTATATCTTGGCAGAGGCCTGCAGACCTGTGGGTGGCACAGGAAGGGTAAAATACTGGTTTTTGTCTCTTCTAGGGTGAGGACAAAGCACCATGAAATGCAACTAGAGGTAGCCAGATTTAAAGAAACTGTAAGGAGACACTTCTTCATGAAATAGGTAGCAAACCTGTAAAATATGCCAGAGGATGTAGCCCTTTGTGGTGATCTTTGCATAGATAAATGCTCATTTAACCATCTTTATGGACAGTTGCAGTGACTATCCAGATTACTGCAAATCACAGAATCACAGGGGTTGGAAGGGACCTCAGGACATTATCTAGTCAAACCACCCTTGATAAAGCAAGTTTCCCCACAGCAGCTTGCACAG
>NW_010333580.1:0-10758 GCF_000700745.2 Antrostomus carolinensis
TCTGATCTGATTGGTAATAAATTAAAATTTGCCTTTTTTTCCCCCCAAATCAAGTCTGTTTTGCCTGTGCCAGTAATCTGTCAGTGATCTCTCTCTGTCCTTATCTCCACCCACAAGCCTTTCATTATATTTTTCTCCACATGCCCAGTTGAGGAGGGGGAGTGATAGAGGGGGGTTTGGTGGCATCTGGCATCCAGCCAGGGTCAACCCACCAGATCCCTAGATCTGTGTTACTAGCAATGCAGCTTTTACTCCTAGATGCTATACCATACTCACAGGCATATTTTTGGCCAACTCCCCTCTACCCAGCACAGATGCACATGGCTCAAATCAGATGGCTGTGCAGAAGAGGAACCACTGAAATGGCTCAGCAGCCTTGGCCACCCAAGCACTACTTCCACACCGGTTTGAGGAAAAGGCTGCAGGTCCGAAGGAAAATGTGCCACAAACTGGACCCTGTTTGTACCCTGCTAGTGAGAGCCATGATGACCAAACTATCTACATACTTGTAGCCAAAGAGAAAGCAGGACAACAGTTGTACAATAGAGTAAGTGCTATAACATGCTACCCATTTCTAATTCTGCCAACTACATAGGTAATTATAATACGTACCAATTCCCCTTGTGCCTGACTGACTTTTTTTCCTATGCTTTTTTCATCTCATTTTTTTTTTAATTTATGGATTTATCTGGCATGTGCAGCAACATATTCTGAATGCCTCGTGGGTCAAAAAATAGCATACTATCCACAACAGGTGGCCAAGGATGCTGAATTCTGGTCAGAGCAGCTCACTGTGGCTCTTTTCAATTATACAAAGTATAGCTGTACCCTGCAAAGTGAAGGTGCAGTTTTAAACCAAATATACTTTGCTTTCTTGCTCTGGTTCCTTTGGCTATATGAGTCCAAGGACTGATTAAGACTTAAATCAAATCCATCTCCTTCCCATATCAAATCTTTCTGTCAGGATTTCTCCTTAAAACACATAATTATCTTTGTTGGCATCACCTTCTGTGATGGAAGAAGACAGTCCACTATTCTAGTGCAGGTCTCCTGTAATCTGCACAGTGGTTTGTTTACTTGGCAACACGTGTAGGAAAACATTTCATTCATCTAAACTTAAACTTAACCCATTTCTGACTGCTTTCCTTCCCTCATCTTCTGTCTTCCTTATTCTTCCTCTTCAGTCTCCGTAACTAGTCTAAACTGGTCACGTATCTAAGGCAGCCTCATGTGGACTGAAACCATCCTTCCCTCCTGAGAGTGAAAATGCTTGCCCAATTGCTCTCAAAACCATTTCCCACCTCCCACCCTGTATCAAAGCCCTTGCCATTTTCAGCCCTCCAGAGACAGCCAGGCACATTCCCATGTGGCAGGCAGAAACCTGTGCCTGTCAAGATAATCAGTGTCCTTAACCTCCCATTTCTGACACACCTCTGTAGAAGAAGCAGAAGTGGCAGCAGCTCTGCTCCAGTGTCTTACCTGCATCGATTCAACAGAGAGAGGAGGAACTTTACAAACGATCTTTGCTGTGATGGTAAGAATTTGCTACCTGGGAGCAAGTATCTCCAGCTCTCACAAGAGTAACACAACCACTAACCGGGCTGCAAGTAACACAATCACATTGTCATACAGTAGGCTAATGCAGCTATATACTCATTTTTAACTAATAGGCATATTTTTAACTGTAGATGCAGTTTGGTGCCATAAATATCAGAACAATTTTTTATTTCTGCTACAGTTGTTGCACGTTAATGCTAGTAAATCAAACCTCAAAAAAAAGCTTGCACTGTCCACCATACATCTCTACATGCAAAAATAGAAACTAAATGAAGAAGGAAATTTCTGCAAGCATGTCTTTCCACTTTCTACTTTAAGTGGAAAATATGGAGCTGGGGAATGGTATTTGGTGGGGTTTTTTTTAAAGACACCTGAAGCTGAAAAACCCTCACGTTGGACAAAGCATGGACAGGTCTGAAAGGTCAGCAGCTGTCTGGGGCTGTGCACAGCACCAACCGACAGGGTCTTTCTGAGGACACCACAGACTCAGAGACACAGCCATCTCCGCTCACTTCAGCAATGGGAGCAGGAAGCTCCTGGTCTCTGTGCACTTCTTATCCACCTTCTCCATTCGCTTTACATCCCTCAGTACCTTGTACATAGAACTGCCATTTGTCACTGCTAGCAAAGCTCTGCCCTTGTGCGAAACAGCTCCATCGGGCCTTGCAGGTGAGCTCCAAAGCATCCACCTACATGTTTGCAGAGCACTGACCCTGCCATCAAGGGAGAAGGGCAAGGAGAATATCTCCTGCCACTGACAGCCAGGGAGCCTCTGGACAAGAACGGCCAAAGTAACCTGTATGCTTTAGACAATCTGTTACTAGATGCAGTTTGTGACTGAGGTCTTTCCTCTCCAGTGTCCGTGCAGAAAAGCAGTCTCCGAACTGGCAGGAGGCATTAGTCCTATCCCCCAGCCCCAGTGGAAGAAGCCATACCAGATTCACCTGCGTTTATGACCAGTTTCCTCAGAACTATCCAATTTACACATGCAGGCAGCTCACACGCAGCCTGTGGCTAACAGCAATAAAGCAGGCGTGATACAGTAAGACGATACTTCACTGACTGCATGTAGAAAGGGCAAAGACTGATGGTGAGAGCACTCATGAGAACATGGTATGAAGACAGACTAAAAATAGAGACACACATTTAAGTTTTTTTTCCACTGTTTAACATTGCGGAGTAAGGTGATCATGACAGAATTCTCCCTACACTTTCCATAGTTAGGGATCTGCAAATAAGTTAAGTTAAAGTTAACAGTATTAACTTAAATTTTACCTACCTTCCCCTAGAAGGGAAATAAAAGTATTTTTTTTCCATGTTGCTATTCCTGAGTGACAGACTTTCTATAATCAATGTGACTTCCTCACCTATATTATAGATGTCAAAACACTGCCCCATTTACAAATACTAAGGACTGGAAGCAGTGACTCCTAGGAGGTCCCCTTGCCTTCATCCACATGCATGGAAAGCCATAGCAGGAGTACGTGTCAGCCAAAATTAGCAGTGAGGAATTCCCGAGCCCTAACACTATGCCTTGCACCTCTAAAACACACGCTTTCTTTGGTTTAGGCTGCCTTTCAACAGTTGTGCCCTTGTAGAACATGAGCATAGGCGGGGTTGTATACAAAGTCCGAAATTTCTAGGGCACATCAATGTCAACAACATAACAGGATACGTTGTCACAGGACTTGAAGTTGTCAGAGCACAGCTAGTCCCAGGAACTGAACTGAAGCATTTGCCCTATCAAACTTCTTTGTCAGTGACAGGTCTCTCAACACTCCCTTGGCTGTTGCACTGAATTCATCCACAGGGTCCCTAGGCCAGGACAACAGCCTGACCACTGTGCACAGCTGGGAGGTATCAGCACAGCTGCAGTTGTGGGTTCGCCCTCACTGCTTTAGAGCCTGAGCCACTAAAGCAGGCTCTGCACACCTTTTCGCCCCGGACTCAGTGTCACAGGATTTCCATGCCAGCTTCCAGCAGGACTGGGACCACAGATCCCTCCTAGGACTGGAGTGGAAGGAGGCACATGTCTACTCCACTGGTGTAAGATTTCATGCCCCTTCTTTTTGCCCAATGCCTGCCGCCTTCTTGTGTTGTCTTTGTCCCACAAGCCATTTTAGAAGGAACGCTGTGTCTACAAAGCTCTCTGGAGGATCAAAGCCTGCCACCAGCTGATCCAGTGTTGAACTGCCAGCCTGCCTGGACAGACTGCTTTCATGGGTTTTGCCCTCTTTGCTGAAGTGAATGTTTGCTCTAACGAAACACAATTAAAGTTCAGTAAGATTTCCCTGTTCAGCTGCAGAAATTTCATGCTAAACTCTCCCATCTTAAAAAGACACATTGGAAGGCAGGCTGTCAATTAAATCAAACTGCAATTTGATAAGAGATGCACTAAAAGCACTCATAAGCTTAAACTGGGATTCTAGGATTGTACACAGACAAGTTCTCTAAATTGTCCATCATCTGTAAAGATGATACAGGTAAATCACTGGGAACAGAAACTCACATGTAACCCCAGTTAGACACTTCAGCACACTAAATTATTGAAGTTGTAACCCTCTGGATTAAAACCACATCTCACATTTATCTTCAGGTATCAGCCAGCACCCACTGCTAAATCACAGCTACAGAAATTTTTTGCAGAAGCTGGCACTTACTGCACCTCTGAGCAATGATTCTAAGAGGCAAGTTCAGAGAGTGGATGGAGATCATGGGACAGTAACAAACACTATCAGTAGTTTACTGACATTTCATTAAAGAGCTATGTGAGGTCCCCATCTAATCAACTTCCTTAAGTTCAGAGGAAACAGAAGAAATAAGCTACAGTAATGAGGACAGCCAAATGAAAACATTAAACAATAATCAGGATGTCAAATAGTTTGAGGTTCCTAGGCAGATGAAGTAAGTGCTCTAAAGATTTCTAAATCCAAGGCTGCAACTGAGGCTTGGCATCATCGATGTCAGTCATCATCATCATTATCATCATTCAACAACCTAGAGCTTTCTTTAAAAGTACCAGCTGAAAATGTTTAATAATTATAAATTTTAAAAAAACCTCAAAGTTTATCAGGACATATATAACTCAATTCTTACAACACGGTTTAGTTGGTCTGATTATAACCATATTGAACCACAGCCAAGCAAAGCACAGAGAATTATTAAGGCATATTTAGCCTTTGAATGTGTGAATCACCCAGGAAAGGAACTTGAGTCTTGTGCTGTAGATCCTTACCCTGTTAAATAAACTTCCCCCAATTTGTAAGGCAAATGAATGTTAACATTTTTTAAAGGAGATCTTGATATGCTTACAAGTTAAAGGATACATTCCAGAAGATAAAAGTTTATTTTAAAACACAAGAATGGAAACTGAAAGAGTCTATTTCCCAAAGAATAAAAGTGAAAACCCAGCATAACAGAGAAAATCTGCTCATATCCTAAAAACACATTTATCTTTACGTTAGTAACCACATGATTTCCAGATACTTATGGATGACTTTTATTATTAATATATGAACAGCAGTGAAATGGAAGCTTATACTAGTGGGTGGTTTGCAATTGAAAACTTTTAAAAAGTGTCATATTTGCAAAATGGTCTTCTCATGAAACCACAAAAAAATAGCAGCTATCTCCACACCTTAACCCATGGGAGTGGTGAGAGCGGAAAAGAGAGAGAGAGACTGCTGTGTGGTTTGTTAAGCCTTCAGGTTTAAAGGTCATGGATTACCAGAACACTGCTCACTGACAAATAATATGTCATAACAATGATATAACAAATTTTAAAGTGGTCAAATATTTCCATGGACAAAAGTGGAAATAACCATAATAAGCAAATAAAATTTCAGAAACGATGGTCTTTCTGGAAACACAGAAATTTGTTTGGCTCCAAGATACTGCTTCCAAATTTTGAAATTTTGTTACAGAAATCCCAATCATTCTGCAAAAAATTGTATGATCTTAATGAAACATTTAAATATTTACTGAAAAATTCTCAGCATAAGCTGCACTTCCTCTCTCCTGCCTCTCAGCAATCCCAGTTTTGCTGTCCACCCTCTGTAACCCTGCTTTCCCAGAGTGCTGCTCTGCTCTGTCAAGCTCCTCATTCACTGCCAGGGAGCAACAGCAAGCTGGAGGGCAGAGTTGAACAGATCTCCCTTTTGTTACTTTCTGAATTCCAGAAGGGCTCTATACATCCCACTAACCAGTGACACAACCTCCACTCCAGCACTCTTAAATGGTGCACTCTATGTTTAACTACATGTAACTCCCCTTGCCTCCTCTCTCCCAAAAGAATAAAGCTTTCCAGAACAGAAGATTAACTTTCACCCTTTTATCTATATTCATTCACATTCAGAAGGCGGGTAGAAGGTTGCAAACAGCACAGCTGAGTGATTTACGCCCTGTTGCAAGAAAAGGGAGGACAAGGGCAGTGGCAGCCCGGCTTTTCAGCAATTCTGCAGCTCCCTGGAAGAGCAGCAGCATCCCTGCCGCTGCTCTCCCACCCAGAGCTTGAGAAAGGCTCACTGTACATTTATAGACAGCTCATTTATTACTGCAGTGTAACTCACTCTTTGGTGCTGTCCAAACACAGAGCTGACCTTAAAACAAACAAACTTATGGCTATATATTTGTGCTCTCTTAATATACCAAGTCCCAACCACACACTGAAGCTCAGCAATCACCTGACAAAGGCTGTCCCTGTCCCAACAAGTTTCTACAGTCTAGTTGTAAGATAAGAACTGGATGCAGAGTAGAGGCAGAGAAAACACAAGGCAGCGATGACATTTTATTCAGTGTCTTTCAAATACTTGGGAACGTGCTGAAAGACAGACATTTATGAATGTTACCAGCAGAAATAAGACTGAGTGGTGATGATGCAGATAAGAAAAAACACACATCAGTATATTTAACCCTGGCTTTGCATACTTCCCATGAGGTTAGTTTACAAACAGCTCCTTGTTCATGCCACAACATAAGCAGTTGCCTTAAGCACATAAGTGGTTCATTAGGTTACTTCTGGCTGTTCACAACACAATATATTCCTACTGTACAGCTTTAAAAAAAATCTTTTTCCAAAGCCCTCCTTTTCATATGCCCAGAAGAACAAGGTTTGGGTTTTGTTTCTGCATTTGTTTTGGTTTTGTTTCATTTAAGGGTACAAATGATGAGAAGCTTAAAGCACACATAGTTGGCAAAATATTTTTGTCCAAGATCTTGGAGTTTCAGAAATAACCTAATCTAAAACTATTTAAGACACAAACATGAACAACAGTTTGTGTATACTTCCAGCATTTTAGGTTGCTTTAGGATATTTAATATGGCTCACATCCAGGAAGCAAGAAGCCTGCAGGGAAAACTGAATAGTCCTACCGCCTCAGAAGAAAGACTTCTGATTTACTTTACCTATTTCTTTAAGGGTAGCCAGAACAGCTGTTTACACCTGTTCAGTAACATACCTAGTGGTCTTACTAGATACCTCACCTCTCAACAGTCTCCAGTGTGGATTATTGTACTGATTTTTAAACAGCAACTCCAGAAACAAAACATTAACACTCTCCAATACAGCTGCTTCCAAATTAATTACAGATTTTTTTTTTTTTTTTTTTTAAGTGGAACATTTTTCTCCTCCAATTTATACTGCTGTAACTCTGTTTAAAATTCTGTGACTTCAAGATGGCCTCTTAGATAGGTACCGAGATCCTCAAGCACAATTTCATTTCATCTATCATATCTCAGTATTACTGGAGAAAGCTTTCCTTGCTTTTAAGTCATGCTTTCCTTGAAGAGGTCGATCAGAATTTGACACAGCTTTTCCTTCATGGATAAAAAAACAAGCAGTGAGAAAGATCATCAGCTCAAAAGTATACCAAATACTAATCACAGTTAAACTTATCACTCTCATGATCATAATGTTTGTTTTGCAGGTAATTTAAATTGCTCATCCAAATTATCTAAATGCCTAAGGATCAATTTCTAGTCAGAAAGAACAGCATGTGTGCTAACGTGCTTTTAACTGCTTTTTAATGTCATAGCAAGACAAATTTTGAAGAAGGAAGAATCTCACTCTGCATATCACTGTTTTACTTTAAATCTAAACTAAACATCATCTCTCTCTGTATGGGACAGGCTTTGCAGCTCTCCCAAGAGGAGAGACTGTTTCTAAATCATCACTGTGTTTATAAGGAAATTAAAAGTAAACTGCCTAAAAATCATGCATTCATTAGCTGTGTTACCTTAAATCTTCAGCACAAAAGAGAAGTAAATGAAGTATGTCAGCAATCTTTGTCAGACAGACTAGAGTTGTAAATCTGCAGTGCCTATACACGAAGTTGAGGTATGGCTCCGTAGCTTTACAGCCACTGATAGTGTATGCTAACTTCTGGCCTTAATGCACTGGAGAAAAGTACTGATTGTGAGACCACATATCACTGCCCCTGTACTGAGTGAAAAAAAAGTGATGAAAAACCTCAGAAGAATGCCATCATACAGTCTGAAAATTACAGCAGTGCCATAAAATTCAGGATGCTTATACAGGAGAGACTGGTACATCCTCTCACATCACACTTATCTTCTCAATAACATTCAATAAACTTTCTATTGAAGCGCCCTGTGAAATTTCTCATCTACAAAATGCTCACAAAGAGCAGCTCTGCTAATCAAAACATTCTTTTTTGGTGGATGCCAGAGTTCTGTACTGTGAAACAGAGGCACTTTTCCAGAGTCACATCTGCACATGCAACTTATGTCAGCAATCTATAGGTACCTTTCTCAGGCATGCAGGTTAACAGTCATAGAAAAAACGGTTGCAAATGGAAATTAAGTATAACGTCAGAACAAACATTCTGGGATGCCTTAGCTATATTGGGATTCCCACCTTTTGAACCCAGGAGGAATTAACTTTCTCTTAGAGTTAGACTATCCGAAATCCCAATGCACAAGAAGCTATGCTTTTATTAACACACCACAAGAAGCAACAAAATGACAATGTGCACACACAGGCTTCAGAGTTGTCTTTTTAACTAATTGCCTAAAACGTAGAAAGAGACATCCTATAACCACAGCACCGGGAGGCAGGAAACTAAGAACAATAAAACTCCGATACTGGCTTCCTCTCACAAGGGCTTCCCTTAATCATTGGTGCTACAACACATATCATCTGCAAATGTAAAGTATTTCCTCTTACAAGGCTTCTCCCCACACCCCTCCAAGGGGTATATAACCTGGACAGACTTGCTCACCTTGGATGAAGTTTTCCATGCCAGAAAACTGCCTCCTTCCTGAGTTCATAGAACCATAGAATGCTGTGAGTTGGAAGGGACCCACAAGGATCATTGAGTCCAGCTCCTGAGTTGTTTTAGGAGATTTCAGCAAAAGCATTCCCCCAGGCCTTTTTGAGGAAGAATGTCCTTTTTTTTTTTCCTTTGCTCATGTTGAAAAATTTTGCTGACCTTTCCTCTGAGAAGACAAGCACCCCCAGGCTGACTAGCAGGGATACGAACCATACCCTCACACCTCAAGGAGGGGCAGGAGCAGACTGGAGCATAATGGAGACTTTGTTTGCGAGAGTATGCCTTTTGCTGTCTTTGTCCAAATCTCCACATATTTGACCATTTTAGGTGAAGGGTGGGTGTGGAGGGTAAAGAAGGGGAATAAACCCCTCAAATTCACATATCCCCAATAGGAACTTCCAGCAATGGTCTTTTTGCACATTTCAGCTCAGGCTTCACAAGGTCTTAACCCACAATTGCCATTCTCAGATGCTGCCAGTCACATCTGGTTGAGATCTGCTCCTCTGAAGCACTGTTTGGCTCCCTTTGCCTCAGGATATGTTTTAAAAACAACTGCTTCTCTATCCAATCAGCCATTTTGTCTGTGACCTGAAAGAACAGTTGAATTACGATTGTTTTGAGGCATGCTGCTGTGATTCTTGCACAGGCAAGCATTGTAACAAAGATAAAACACACCAAACAAAGGAAAAGTTCGCTCTATCAGATGATCTGTTAAGTATAATTAAAATTTTGAATTAGTACAGCTTGAAGCATGTTTTGGCAAGTTTGTGATGAGAAATCGGATACTTCAGCTTCCTGCTTATGTCATGCTGACAGGTGTACTGGCCAGGACAGAACCTGCAGACCTTCTCCTCTTTAGGACCCAGTCTGACTTTTTCAAATAGTAATTTAGTTAGAAAAGGCATTAACTTCAATTAGAGTAACATACTTAGGTAATTTTCTTTTCCCCTGAGTAAAATGCTGTCCCTGAGTTGATAATAAAAATGTGTTTTGCTCTTGCGGTTCATAGGAGTCAGAAGCCCATATTCATAATTTGTATAAAAACTTGTAACTATAGAAAAAGGCATCCACATTTGTGTTTTGCCTTTGCAAAATGAAGGAATAATGCACACACACTGTTATAGTGCATGAATCTGCCATGTCACATTAAATATACTCTCACAGTGATGCCCTTTGAGAACACAGGGCACTGAATGAACCTCAGCCACTTGATATAAGAACTCCTGTCAGTAAAATGGTATCAGTAAAAAGTCATTGGCATCTATATTGTAACTACATGCAAGTAAAGCACGCATTTTCAGTGCATTTCACAAATATTTAATTGCAAACGGACGTTGAGCTTCAGGAATCTTGAACTCCATCTGAAATCTGGGAGACTTCTTTTATGTGAATGAGTTCCTCTAGCCTTTCACAGAATCACAGAACGGTTGAGGTCGGAAGGGGCCTCTGAAGGTTATCTTGTCCAACCACCCTGCCAGAACAGGGACTCCTAGAGCACATGAACCAGGATTTTGTCCAGATGGTTTTTTAATATCTCCAGGGAGGAAGATTCCACAACCTCTCTGGGCAACCTGTTCCAGTGCTCAGTCACCCTCACAGTAAAGTTCTTCCTTATGTTCAGGTGGAACTTCCTACGCTGCAGTTTATGCCCGTTGCCTCCCATCCTGTTGTTGGGTGCCAATAAGAAGAGTCTGGCCCCGTCCTCTAGACACTCTCCCTTTAGATATTTATAAACATTAATCAGATCCCCTCCAAGTTGTCTTTTCTCCAGGCTGAACAGGCCCAGCTCCCTCAGCCTTTCCTCATATGAAAGATGCTCCAGTCCTTTAATCATCTTTGTCTCCCTTTGCTGGACACGCTGCAGGAGTTCCCTGTCCTTCCTGTACTGGGAAGCCCAGAACTGGACACAATA
>NW_010333580.1:11835-12265 GCF_000700745.2 Antrostomus carolinensis
AGCGCCTTCAGCACATGTGAGTACATCCCATCAGGGCCCATGGACTTGTGGGTGTTAAGCCTGCATAGTCGATCTCTAATCCAGTACTCATGGACCAAGGTTGGAGGTTCCCAAGGGGTGGCCTTGGCAGTGAAGACTGAAGCAAAGAAGGCATTCAGTAACTCTGCCTTCTCCGTGTCCTCTGTTACCAGGTACCTTGCCCCATTCAGTAGCGGCCCTACCTTTTCCCTGGCCTTCCTTTTGTTATCAATGTATTTGAAGAAGCCCTTCTTGTTGTCTCTGACTTCCCTTGTCAGATCTAGTTTCAGCTGGGCCATGGCCTCATCACATTTCTGCATGCTCTGGTGATGCCCTTATATTCTTCCCAAGTGGTCTGTCCTTGCTCCACCTCTTGTACACCACCTGCTTATGTTTGAGTTTTGCCAGGAGC